>NC_092820.1:55966746-56266746 GCF_023375885.2 Dermacentor andersoni
ATCCCGGCTAAAAGCTCTCTAAAAATGTATCCGATGTTTGGCTATAGTAGCTGTATGAAATCCACCAAAACTCAAACTTGCAGCCGATTTCGTGTACTGAGACGTGATTGACGATGGGGCTGTGGTGTTTATTAAAACATTTCAGGAGCTTTACAACATTCGAAAGAAATTGTTGCTTTGTGTTTGCGACTACACTGCGCGTCTAAGCGCCCAAACAAATCCTGAAATCGAACTCGAAGGCTAGGATATCAGCATGCTGGTGAACCACTGCCATCGTCCTGGAGGCGGCCGAGTGTTTTCGATGACAGATGGTGAAACTAGTTGTCACGACAGACGTGAATTAGGCTCAAAAATAACGTACAGCTCGAAGGACAAGGGCAGCGAGAGACGACAAACACAGCGCTGTGTATTCCCCTGTCTTGCGGCAGTAAATATGTTGGACAGACAGGAAGGTGCTTAAACGATCGTCTAAGGGAGCACTGTAACAACGTCCACAGCACTGTACAAGGGCACTTGGGCATCCATTGCCGGGACTGCGGCTGCGTGCCCTTCTTTGAAGATACTGAAGCTTTAGCGAGACACATCTTACCCGGGAAATTGTGGAATCGGATGCCATCAGAAAACATGGTAGTATGTGCGTTAGTGCCCGCTCTATCGCGCTGACTCCTAGTTAAGTCACGTGTCTAAACAGATAGAAATCGTAATGTTCGTTTTTTTCAAGTCACCATGCTCTTAGTAGAGTGACTTGCTGTTAGAACACCCCTTGTGACTGCCTTTCATTTTCTGTGCATGCCCCCTTTTGTACATATACACACGATGTAGCAACGCAATAAAATATTGTTGGCAGCGCTAAGTATGTCGTCTCTCGCTGCCCTTGGCCTTCTCGCTGTACGTTATTTTCGATCATGAATTGCCAACTAGCCCAGGCAACCACCCTAGTGAATTAGACCCCGTGTTCCTGCCATGGGCCTATTTGTTCTGCGGTAGTGTTCTCTACACAGTTGCTGGTTACGTTTTGTGTTATTTGTTATAGGTTGTTCTGTCACGTTCATTCATAATATTGAAGCTCATGGCGCACCTTCTCGTAACGGAACGGCGCAGCCGTTCCACTATGAAAATACTAAAATAAAAACTGTGTTCAAACGATTGCCTCACAAGTAGTTCAGCTGATTTCCAGTCTCTGGACTGTCGATCCTTCCTTTGACTAGCTCCCCAGAGGTAATCAGAGCTAAGGTAATAATTGACCGCTGTGCTGGTGGAAGTTCAGCTGCGCCACGCGACAATGTTCCCAATGCATGCCTTCACCCGAACAGCTGCCTGGACTACCAGTGGCCATCAAGTCGGTCTATTAGGACACACTGGCTTTACGGTGGTGATGTCCAGTACTCCTTCGGAATTACAACCCCGCCAGTGCATGAGTGCACTGAATCAATGGAACAAGTCTGCGAAATTAGCGTTGTAGTCTGTGTGACGGCAATTTTCGAGGCCTGTTTCATATCTGTAAGACGACTTCATGTTTTGCTGGCCCCTCCGTTGAACAAACGTTCGCACAAATTTTTCTCATGCCGACTGGCCATTGCGTCTTCGAGAATATGCTCCCCTAGTGGCGGAACGGTGCGGCCGTTTCGCCGCGAGAGGGTCTTCTAATCATAATCGGTGGCCTCCTGCTTGATGAGTTTCGTAATTGATAAATGTGAAGCATTTCCTTGCCCAGTCGCAGCCAAGGTGAAACACGAGGCTGACCAAAGTCGGAGTTTCTCGCATGGGTGTATGCATCCCCATGTAGCCGTTCGCTATTGTCTTGGCCCCAGCTTGCGCCATGCGCATGCGCACGCTCTCCCAAGCGCCCGCTCGCACGCCGCTACTCCCTAAGCTCTTCTTCTCCCAGCTCCACTCACAGGTACGCGAGCGTGCGCCGCAAGTCACGGAGCTAACTCTAGGGGAAAACCTGAGCGAGAATGTGGCAACGGGAAAGTCCCTGCATGGCGCTGCCTCTTACTTTTAGAGGAGAAACTACTCTAAATACGGAGCAAGAACAGGAATTTACACAAAGCACGCAGGCACAGATGCCATGTAAAGTTCATTCGATCCATTTTTTAGAAAGATCTAATCTTATTGATGAAATGATGATGTAGATATTACAGTGCGTGAAAGAATGTGGTTGCAGGCGTCTGGACAAGATGGCGCCACAATAACGGAGGCCCGTCCTACGGGGCTGCGCACCCTGCACATAATAGCAATAGTGCGGCGCCCTCGCGGTTACCGATTTCATTGCACGAGCGATATGACGAGCTTTTACTCCAGAGTTAATTATCTTAACTCTATGTCAAAAATAGACGTGACTCGGTGGCGCTACCTGTGCTATGTTGCACATTGGCTTCTGCTCTCAGCTACAACAAAGAACCCTCCACAGCATCAAGTGAACGAGGAGAGTGCAAAAATTGTGCAGATACTACAGAACCTTCACACTACGTGTTCGGAAGAAATGCATTGCATTGACTCAGATCACCGTCGAGGGTGGTTTCTGAAGTAATTTTCATTAGCTTGTATTAATCTGGTAGATTTTCTTCATCTGATTGAAATGCGTTGCTGGGCTGTCTGAAGCAATGCAACTGATTACCTTTGATACCGCTTCTAAGCATCAGTAGGTTCGCTCAAAGGCTCTTCTTGATTCATTGTGTCCTTCATCGTGATTCATTGTTGTCCTTCACGCAGCGACTCATTGTTTAGCCTGCCACCGATGTACCGGTATTCAACTCGTTGAACACAAGAGAACTGGAGGTGTCGTGTCCATGTTCATGTACCCTGGTCACAGCGCGAAGCTTTGCAAGAAAGAGAGAGATCGAGCTACAGATGTTTCCTCAGCTTGTCTTGAACAACAATGGAAAGAAGTTACAGTGACGTTTCACTTCGTCAACACGAGTGACGCGCAAACGTATGGGTGCTATAGCACACACGACGCTATCGACCCTCGGTGCGCCTTGACGCAGAACGCTGTCCGCGCCACAGATCGTATTCAAGACAGGGATTCCGCGGCGGTGCCATAAGCAGCAGCCGCGGTAGTAGAACACCCCGTTGTAAACATTTCCTTACTATTAATACCCAGCATGGTGTCAGCGTGCACAGGCACACAGCAAGTGTCTGCACTCGGTGACCACGGACGCTGGTTGTCAAAAGGCTGGCGTGAGGAATCGCGGCCGCTGAAGTGAGCTGTCTATCCCTTCTACCCAAACTCAGCGGTGAGAACTCCGCGCATGCAAAGCTAAGAGCCATTGACCCACCTCGACTGTGGCTCCATAGCAGGTCGCGTTAAACAGAAATCGAGCATGACCGCACGTGGCCGAACTACAGCGCCTCCCCTCCAGCCCCTCCACCGGTGCCATGCTGCAATGCGCGCGACGGAATACGGCGCTTGTCTTTCCCTTGCGCATGCAAGGTTGAGTCCCCATCGTCAGATCACAATCGCACGCTTTCTGTCGTGCACACAGCGTACGGCGCACGAGTACGACGTTAACACGAGAGGAACCTACTACGTTTGCAACACGAAGGAAACCAGTAGCAATTGCCAGAGCAGGTCAACCCAGCGCGCATCCGGCTACCTTCAACCTCTGCGACACTTCGCGTGGTTTCTTCATCTCCACTTCGCTCGGCGTTGCTTACACATTTTCGAGGTAGCAATGCTTTGCCATGCTCCGAGCACGCTCCTTCATATTATCCCTGACGAGCAATTTTCTTCACCTCCAGGCGCCTTCCCCGTTCGCTTGCTTCGCGGTCTCAGACAAACACTGCCGATTCTAAGAGCTGGACAGTTACGCTTGCGCATAGAAAAAAAAACTATGAAAAGGGCGCACCTAACCGCAGCTTCGTGTTGCCTCCCTCCCTCCGTTTCAGTGTTGTCCCTAAATATTATAGCCGAAGAAGGCTATGCTCTGCGTCTGGCAAATAGATTACACTTGACAAAATAACATATAACATCAACATTCGATCATGGGTTTTCTTTTTTTTTTCTCTACAGCCGCCTCCGGACTCCGGGGCGTCGGTCAATAGCGAAGTACTTGGTAAACAGTTTTCTTTGACAAACAAGCGAGCTCGATGGCGACGTCCTATATTAGAATCCTTGTGGTCTAGCAGTAATTAAATTCAAAGCGGCAGGAGTCGTCGTATCGTTGGCTATTTTGCCTTTTTACACGTTCTGCTCAGCCCACTAAGCACAGTATACATGTTGTTCGAAAATCACTGAAGCAATGTTTCGAAGAAGTCTCGTGTTTAATGTTATTAGGTCGGATTACGCAATTATTTATGTACTCATATATGTGCAATTGATTTGCGTTTGAGGGTATTTAAATTAAATGTCAAATATATCCTACATATGATATAAGGTTGTAGTCATACGCAATTTCGATGGATATAATCAAAGCACCAGAGCAATTCGGCACGGACCTGTACAGTATCTAGAGCAGCCAAGCCGATTTCATTCGAAGTTGTGATGAAAATGGCACACAGGGTCCTTCTATACAAGGCGAGGAAGTTAGAAGGGCCTCGCAAGTCATGACCGGAGGTAAACGCGGTAGGAGAAGATGGAATAACAGTCAATTTAATAAAACATGGAGGAAATATCATGCTCGTAGAGCTTGCGCGTCTTTATACGCATTGCTTCACGAATTGAAGTGTACCAGTGAGCTGGAATAATTCATACGTTGTACGAATCCACGAGAAGGAGACGTTCAAGAATTGAATAATTATGGACCTATTAGCTTGCTATTGGTATTGTATAAGACATTCAATAAAATAATCAGATAGTGATTCTGAAGGTGTGTTTTTTTAGACATTATAGGCCGACCGGGTATTTATGCTAAAAATATTTTTTCTACAGGAACACTATGTATTTTAGGAAGATAAAAGTGGCCTGCGTTTTGTTCTTGGGAAAAATGAAATTACATTCAGATTGCGTGATAAGTTAGTTTCCTGGACAGGCCAGCCTACAACAGAATCTGAGAGCCCAGCTGCCTTTATAGGAAAATACTCTAATATTCTAAAGTTCCTGCAAAAAATACCACCCAATATTATTAAGTAACGAGCGTCTGAGAAAAACGTTCCGTGTGGTACCAAAGGTAACCTATCGCCACAACAGACACATTAAGTATATGTTTAAGGATATGAATCCTCCGCAATAAAGGCATCTTGTTGCCCCAGGTGCAGAACCTGCAGGCAAATGCAAAGCTAAATTAAACATTGAAAGCACCGCAAAGAATGACACGCCCCAAATCAAAACTACCTTTGCTTGGACTAATTCCGATGTGTTTTATAAGCTTGAATGTTCCTTCTATAAGAAACAGTATATCAGTGAAACGGGACAATCAATAAATGTCAAGTTAAACGGAAAGCGCGCAGACAGAGCTGAAAAGCTTCCCGAAGCCGTTGCCGATCGTTTTAACCAACTAGTTCATAGCAATGATGAACTAAAACTCTACATCCCACAGATTAATTCTCGTTCTGCGAGACACAGAAAGTACAGAGAACCATACCTCTTCTATAAAATCAAGACATTGCCACAAATAGGATAAACGTTTTAAATTGAGTTTTAGAATCTATTCGCTACGCTATTTTTGAAGCTATAGGCAACAACACTGAGTCATTTCTCATGGAGTTGAATAGTGTTCTGTATTCTGTTTCCTTTTCTTTTGTTTATATATAATATTTCATCGTATTATGTTTTTAACACGGGCATGATTTTCTGCCGCTCCTTTTATTCTCTCTTGCATACAGACGCTAGTTCACTGACCTCCATCGGAGCAGAAAATACCCCCCCCCCCCCCACCGCTATCGCCTACGCCCCTAGAAGTGACACGTTAACCGGCTGGCACACGGCGCTACCACGCAGTCCTCCAGCCATGTTGATAAGTACACCTTTCCTTGAAATTTTACTCCCTCACCGCTAACACACCATTGGTCGTTGCCTCACCCACCCGGCTTACCCCCTCTCTATTTTACAGGAACCGTACCTATATACTGCCACCTGGTGTTTTGAGCCAGCGTTGCGTGCCCAGCAAAAACGGCGATTGAAGAGGACGAAGCCAAAGATCTCGCGCCAGCTGGAGAACCGTCCTTTTGTGTCTGACATCTTCGTGTCTGGCTGCTGATACTGCTGCTTACTCTTGCCTTAGCGCGTGACAAACTGGTGGAGGTGCTGGGCAATCTAATCTATGCACCGAACCCCTCCGGGCAGCAGAAGCTCCAGCCCCGTACCGGTGGTTACACCTGTACACCGCGCCAGCAGAAGGATCCGTGGACAAGCCCCTGAGTTTGGACTCCTCCCAGAGAAAATGGCAGCTCAGACCACCCCAACCGGTATGGAAGGCACAACGCCGATTCATCGTACGCTACTCAATCCGCGAACGCCGAATCCCTTCCACGGCGCCATACATGAGGACGTTGAAGATTGGTTGGTGCACTATGAACGTGTTGCCGCGTTCAACAAGTGGGATGACGCCGACAAACTGAAAAACGTATATTTCAGCCTTAACGATGGTGCACCTGTTTGGTATGAGAACCGTGCAGATGCCCTAACTTCATGGGCAGAATTCAAATACCGGATTCTTGAGACGTATGCGAGCCCTGATCACCGAGAGCGAGCTGAGCGTGATCTCCAGTGCTGTATACAAATGCCGAACGAGGGTGTCGCAATGTATGTCGAGGACATGACGCGTCTCTTTCGATGAGCCCATCCGAGAATGTCGGAAGAAAAGAAGGTGCGGTACCTGATGCGCGGAGTGAAAGAACAGCTGTTCGGCGGTCTCGTGCGCAGTCCTCCCAAGACTGTGTCAGAATTTCTTTCCGAGGCCATCACCATGGAGCAGACTCTTCGCCAGCGGACACCATCATACGAACGCCAAGTGAGCACTGCTTCACCTACGGACTTCTTCGGAGCTCTCGGGGGTCACGTCGATTTCTTGCGAGAGCTCATTCGTTCCGTGATCCGCGAAGAACTCCAGAAACTGTCGGTGCCTTCACAGCCGACGCTCAGTTCCTTGTCCAGCGTTCTCCGTGACGAAGTCCAGCATGCGCTAAGAGAACCACCCTTCAACACAGAAGCTCGACCGCTAAGAAATGACAGCCCACATATGTCATATTCTCAAGCCTTGAGGCAACCTGCCCCACCTCCTTCCCCGCTTCGTGCCGCGCGCCCGGCCATGCTAGAGCCCATCCAAGCTGCCTCGTGTTACCAGGACCACCGACAGGCCCCAAGGAAATCAGACGTGTGGCGGGCAGCTGATCGCCGTACCGTTTGATTTCACTGTGGCGAAGCTGGGCATGTCTACCGACAGTGCTCCTATCGAGAGCTTGGACTACGCGGATTCTCAGCGAACTCGCCGCGACCTAGATGCGGTCAGCGTCCTCCTGAAATTGAAGAATACGTTGCCCAGCAGCGCGGATCTCCATGAGGTCGACACCAGTCACGCTCCCTTTCGCCGCGGCGGTTTTCTCCGACTCGCCGTACGTATTCAAGCGTGCGTGGTGCAGGGTCGGTCGCCCAGCCCACGACAGGAAAACTAACCACAGCGACCTCTGGTGGCGAGGCCGCTCAGTCTGGACGTTCTCAAGGACCCCTACTGACGCGTACGCGGACCGACGATACTTCGACGACGATAGTACCTGCTGATTACGGAAGAAGAATTTCTTTGGACATTCCTGTACTGCTCGACGGTCGTGAATTGACTGCTTTAGTGGACACTGGAGCGGATTATTCTATAATCAGCGAAAAACTGGCCACCCTTCTGAAGAAAGTGACCACGCCTTGGAATCAAACGCCAGTTCGTACAGCTGGCGGGCACATCGTCACACCACTCGGCATGTGCACAGCACGAATACAGATTCGCGGCTCTACGTTTGTTGCCAGTTTGAGCATTCTCCCTTAGTGTTCTCGAGGCCTAATCATCGGCATGGACTTTCTCAGGGAGCACGGAGCTATCATCAACATTCGACAACGCCTCGTCACTTTCTCGACAAAGAGCGCCACAACGACGACCAGCGACGGTGATTGAAGACGACGAAGACAAAGATCTCGCGCCAGCTGGAGAACCATCCTTTTGTGTCTGACACTTTCGTGTCTGGCTGATGATACTGCTGCTTACTCTTGCCATAGCGCGTGACATTATGGTGCGCTGAGGAAAGCATATGTCACTTTGAAAAAGGCATGTCCACTTGTCGAAACGTTGGCACCCGCTTTTAGCTTGTTCTCGTTTAGCTCATCGACTTGAATTTCCATCTCCCGTCATCCCCGTGTTTTTCCTGTCTTTGTGCATTAGATGCTCAATGTACCAAACTCATATAGATAATATATTATGAATCTAAAACAGCGTAAATCGATAATAAGCATATAATAGGGCAAGGAAGCGCAGTCAGCATATCAAGCATAGTTTGGGTACGGGCTAGTTGGTATTCGATTGTTTCAAACATCAATTACAGTGCATACAAGGACAAGGGACCAAAATAACTTTGTTTCCTTATGCAAGCGAGAAACGGGAGCTCACGAACAAGACATGTGTGCGCGCATTGCTCAATACGCGCTTCCACGCGGCGGCGTCTAGATAGAAGTGCGCAAAGGTGAAGCTTCCTTTCCAGATAACAATTCCTGCAACTAAGTCAAACGCAAACCATTGGTGGAATCATCCATGCAGTGGTAATCAATAAAGCTCAACAACATTCTCAATGAGAATTGCAGCAAGATAATTAACTATCACCTCTCTAAGACTCGGTGTACACTTTTTTGCAGTTAGGTACAGTGAAGAACCTACGAATACGAAATACGAATACGAAATATACGAATACTCAGTTCTATGTAAAGCTTACTTTCTACTTAACGTGACTTCAATTAAATGGGCTGAGTATTATCAGCTGCGCAAATTCCTCGAGCGGCCAGTCGCGCGTACTCTCGGGCTCCTTTCACGCTCGAAAAAACACAGTTATGTACCACGTATTAAGCAATACAGAGATGTATTGAGTGTTTTTCGCTTTGCCACGCAATTTTCTCGTTCACGCTTTTATCCAACGATAATAATTGAGATGTCGATGAATTATTTAAGGCTGATTATCTAATTAGGCGGGATGCAGAAAAAGAAATCTGAGTATCTCCAAGCTGCGAGAAAGAACATTACCATTCTTATATCCTGCTAAGTGGCATTTGCACATTTTTAAATTTTGGTGCATCATAGTTGGGACACCCTGTAGGTTCCGCATTCTATTAGCAATGGCGAAATATTGCTTTTTTCTTCTTTCGTAATGTGCGTTCCCACTCCCCCTCCAAATGCATAACAGTCCAGAAAATCTCTATTTCTTTAATAAATAATTTAGAACTGAATTCAAAGTAGACCAAGCATCAGTCTACCACTACAGGTTTATTTCAGTGGAAGTTCAGGCGTTTAGGAATAAAATTATGCAATGTAGAGACATTACTGAGCGCCTCTGAAAAGTCGCCATTGGAAAACATTATATGCGCCATTGCTAGTGATGGAACCTGAAAAAAAGCCGTGGAGGATATCAATCTTGTGACTGAACTACACTTTTGCTTGCGATTGACAGGCATGCCAGAGCACACAGATGCTAGCGTCATTCCTGATATAACTGCCGAGTCACTGCTTGCAGCAACAGTGGTTTCATCAGCGCAAGCTGTCGTTCGTTGGCCGCTACATCACGTCCCTTTCTCAACCGAACTGCTATTTTGATCTGGGATCGCAAGATTCAATTTCCAACAAAGTTCTCAAGGCTCAAGTACATAAACAAATATTCTATAGCAAATACGGTCGACGCCCTTTTAGAGAGCCAGCCTGCTACCTGTGAGATCACGAACTAGGCAATAGGAAGGAAATGAAGTGGGAAAGCTTATCATGTCACCGCTTTTCTATGTCCTTTTTTTCCCCCTTTTTTTCTATGTGTTTTTGCGCAGCGGCATCACCGTCTGAAAACAAGAATTCCTGGAAGAGCACTTTTCTCTGATCGTAAAAACATCTACTGCGAGCACGTCCACTTCAAAAAGTTTCATCGTAGCTTGAGTGGGGAAAACAAATCTGCGCAGCGTACTTAATGTCTGAACGGGTCAGTAACTTCCCTTGACAAGTATTAATCGTTGAGCCGCAATTTTGTTGTTTTTTCTCACCTGGGATCACAAATTATTTCGGCGTGATGAGTACTTTAGAGTACGGTAATAGTCGCCATTGACCTTGTCGTAAGAAAAATAATAAGGAAAAAGAACGAACTATATGTAGAATTGTTACCAGATGATCTGGCAGAACATATGAAAATGCTATTTCAATTACTTAAAGTTGTGCAATGTGCCAGTTCTGTAAAAAAAATAAAATATATATCGCGCTAGCCTTGCCAGCGGATTTCTCAGCGGCCTATAATGGCGAGATGCGGCCATATGAGTGATATGCACACGCGAGCAGAACAAAGTTCGGTGCGAGCACTCATTTGGATTAAATTCTGGCATTTTGCGTGAAAACACCACGATATGATTATGAGGCGCATCATAGTGGGGGACTCCGGATTAAGTTTCACCGCCAGGGGATCTTTACTGGGCCCCAATGTACAGGACACGGGCGGGTTTGCATTTCACCGCCATCGAAATGCGGCCCCCACCGGGATTTGATCATGCGGCCTCGTGCTTATCATATAGCCGCTAAGCCGCCGCGGAAGGTGGTGTAAGCATTGTCTGTTACGCTCATCCTTTCGGGAATCCACACACCCTGCCTGTCTTTTCGTTGAGCCGCCCTCCCCATCCCCCGCTATCGTTCACGGAACTCCTAGCGATACCTGGCGCATGCTGATAAACTGCTGTCGAGTAAAACTTGAAGCAGCGCGAAGAAGACGAGCACAGCAATGGGAAAGAAGCAAAACAAGCGGGCGCTGTACTGCGAACTTGAGAGAGAGAGAGAGGAAATGATAAGTGGAAGGTAGGGGGGTTTACCAGGACTGAGTCCGGTTGCCTACCCTACACTGGGGAAAGGGAAAAGGGGGCGCAAAGATTAAAAGAAGAAGAGAAAGACCAGTGGGGATATCACTCAGTCACTCAGTCCAGATCCCAGATGGTGACTCAATCTGGTAGCTTTCAAATATCGCAGCAGTGCTTTTGTGGCTTTTTGTAGCTGCGATATGCGAGGCCGCCGTCGCAACATCTTGTTCAAGGTGAACGATTTTCTGTCTAACTGATTGAGAGCTGTGCAGAGGCCATGTCTTTCATTTTCAAAAGATGCGCAGTAATACAGTAGATGTTCTATAGTTTCTTCGACACCGCAGGCATTGCACTCCGCGCTATCAGCCATTCCAATCAAAAACGTATTTGCATTGGTGAATGCGACGCCCAAGCGTAAGTGGCACAGCATTGTTTCCTCATATCGCGGAAGCCTTAATAACAGCCGCAGTTGCATGGAAGGGTCGAGGGAATGCAATCGTTCTTGGGTGAATTTAGCTGTCTGGTACTTCCCCAATGTCATAGGGTGCGCTAGCTTGCTTAAGTATTGGGCTCCGTCAGTCCGCCATAAAGGTACAGAAACAAGGGTTGCTCCTTCGTATACTTTACTATCAGCTTCGTCAGCGAGGTCTTTGCCGGAGATACCGCAATGACCAGGCAGCCACTGAAACATGATGTCGTGTCCTTTCGCGATCATATGATGGTGGATTTCCCGTATCTCCGACACGAGTTGTTCACAGGACCCGCGACGAAGAGATGACAGAAGACATTGTAAGGCCGCCTTCGAATACCAGGCTATTGCCCACCGATTACCCGGTTGGTTGTTAATATAATCAACGAAAACTCGGAGGGCAACAAGCTCCGAACGGGTAGATGTTGTCAAGTAGGAAAACTTGTATAGGTTGCTTATTGATAATTATGTTATTGCCATTGCAAGCTTGAAAATGTAAAGATCAACTAGTTTTATAACGTATCAACAAACACCTACAGTAACGAAAAATGTTGAAAGGCATGGCGTACTACCTGCAAGTAGCGGTGCTTACCTATAAAATTTAACTCAACTTTTGCTAGGCTGAGTGATGCTGTGCTAATACATTTATCTCCTTGATTTCGTTGCGTGTTAAGCTCCTACAATTTCTATTTCTGCTTTATTTTTTGCGCGCTTGAGAAACCTGGTGTCACTGAACATTCGGGTACAAGAGCATTCATTGCAATGCACAGTTAAATGGCCTGTGTACCTGTTTTTAAACTGTCTTTACGCTGCCTAGCTCTATGATTTCAACGTTGCCTGGTTTGTACAGTGCGCACTTGTGAGCAATATAATGGTATCTCGGAAAGGACACGAGAGGTGCAATTGTTGAATTTTTTTCACGTGATTCGTGGTGCATTCCTGGCGTTACCAATTTTTCATACCATTGAGTAGTTCTGAAAGTTTACCAGGAGTGGGAAATACTGGTTTGATTTGGTGACCGTTGATCACTTTCTTTTGATTATGGTATAATTGTGAACACAAGGTATTACATGAAAGGCCCCTTTTTCTCTGTTTTACAATTTTTCTTCCTCGGCGCTTTGCTTTTTGCAGGAGTGTTTCACACTAGGCTGTGATGGCTGAAGATGGGTACTCGGCTGTTTTAGGGCGTTCCGTCTGCAGTACGGGGCTACTTTTCATTTGGCGCTCACAGGATTTCTTCATTGCAGCTTGAGTACAGGAGATGGTTAGTCCCTTTTTTAACGAATTTTGAATGAGCACCGTCTTAGGGAAGCATGCCTTTCATAGACCTAAGTTGAGAAGCCCTGCAAACATGTTGATTTGAAGCAAATGAAAGATTAATATCCAACAATGGAATGTCAGTTTCAGTAGGCATTTCAAAGGTGAAGTTTTCTCCCCCATTGTGCATACTAACATATCTGGTGTGGGCTGGTAAGCAAAGAAAACTTAATAATAGAGACAAACATCACTGCCATATCAGAAACTAACTTTAAATGGTCAAGCGTTCGTGTGGGATGGGGACACCCAGTCTGTAATAAAATAAATAAGCAATGACCATTCATAAGTAATTAAAAATAAAAACAATTTCGGAGTGCTCCACACTCTTAATGAACTCTGAAATCATTAGGAGGCAACTTTAGCTAGGGCCAACTGCGACGTGGCCTTTCGGTGTAAAGCGCAGAAACGCCTTTCTGAGACAACACACGGACCAATTTTATTCAAATCGGTCCACGGAAAAAAAAGTAAATTCAAGTGATTGTTAGAAGTTGAATTTCAATTTAGGGCACCAATCTTGTTTAAAAAATTCGAAATTCGAAAGATCGAAAAAGATAGAAGCACGAAGTTTCCTAATTCTGCACCTACCTCTAACCCTATCTCTAACCCTACCTATTCTCACCCTACCTTTACATCAAGAACATATGTCATGGTTTTGTTATCGGTACCCATTATATCATTCAAGGCGGAAAAACTTGATATGTCAATTTATATCTGACGTCCATTTGTTACGTGGTGTACAAGGGTTCTGCAAAAGCTGTATTTGAATATCACAAAATTTTTTAGATTCATTTGTAACAAACCAATTTTGTCCGCTTTCGATGGATTATTAAATACAATTCACATAATTGCGATAATACATTTCATTGCCTAGTTAGAGAGTTGTAAATTTGATAGCCTTGTTTTGACAATTTTTAAGTAATAGTCTTGCCAAATTTTAACAAAACATTGACGACCTAAATCGAAAATTCAGAACCAGCAGAGGCTAGATTTTAAGTTCTTTTTGTTTTAAATGCAACAATTATCGTTGAACGTGGTGCAGTGGTTGCTGAGAAAAGGAAATTCTCCTTTTACATGTATTTAGATAAAAGCACTCGAGCTACATTATCATCATCATCATCAAATTCATAACTAACAGCCTATTTTATGTCCATTGCAGGAGGAAAGCCTCTACCTGCGACCTCCAATTACCCTTTCCTGCGCCAACCGATTGCAACTAGCGCCCGCAAATTTCCTAATTTCATCGCCCCACCCAGTCTTCTGCCGTCCTCGACTGTGCTTCCCTTTCTTTACACCCATTCTGTAGCCCTAATCATCCACCGGCTATCTAGCCTGAGCATTACATGACCTGCCAAGCTGCATTTCTCTCTTAATGTCGATAAGAATATCGGTTACACCCGTTTGCCCTCTGATCCAAACCACTCTCTTTCTGTCTCTTAAGGTTACGCATTACATTCTTCGTTCCATCGCTCTTCGCGCGGTAGTTAACTTGTTCTCGAGCTTCGAGTTTCTGCCCCCGAGCTAAAGATTCCTTTTAAGAAGAAAATTGAGGAGTTATCTGCCCTGTTCCGGATACACAATCCAGACATCGTGTTTGCCACTCAATCGCATGATCACAAGCTGTCACATGACCTGACAATACACTGGCTTCGTTTCCCGATAGTCGCGTTGCGTTAGCAGAGACACTAGTTTTGCAATTTTGACCTGGGGAAATAGTGTGCGCTCGGACGGAACACGTTCAGCCTTTCTTGACATGATCTGCAAATGCGGATTACAAAATTATGTGGTGAACGCTACACGAGGAAATAAGACCCTTTACTTATGATGTTAAAGAGCCCGATGTTGTTCACGTCTGTGTTTCACCTGGTACTAGTGACCACAAAAATTGTAACCGCGATTCTTAGTCTGCCCCAACTATTTCCTGCTACCAACGAAACTCGAAAGGTGTGTGGCTATTCCAGGGCCAGTTATAATGAAGTGAGCCTCGGTATGAAAGCAGCGTTTGAGGCTGGCACCCATCCTTCATTTCAGAGCGTGGACTATCTCCGGAATTCTTTTTAAAACTGTGGTGTCATCAATAAATGAAAAACAGGTGCTTTGCAAGCATATCTCAGACAAACAAAAAGCAGACAAACCCTGCAAGACTTATGAAGCTAAATGAACGATAAAGCAAAGGTCTCGTGCTTATCAAAAATATGAAAAGGAATCATTCGAGAGCACTGGAACGCCGCCCAGTGGAGCTATACACAGCCTATACCGCAGGTATCACTGCTGCTAAACATATGTACTTTTGCTAACTAGCTGAATCTGTTAAGACTAGTCTCAAAGCGTTTTAGAGGTAAATAAGAAGGACACACGAAGAAAGAAACGCGTAGTCCGAGTATTCTTCGCAAAGAAATCGAAATATCTGAAAATAATGACAAATATACGACTGTTTTATTAACTATTTAAATGGCTTTTTTCTAAAAAAGAGAAATGGATACTTTTCCCAGCACTAATTCCAGTGCACGAAACGTATTGTCTCTAATTACTATAACACTGGGGGTATCCGGAAATGCCTCAACTCCATTAATGAATCCAGAGCAACTGGTCCAGATGAAACATCTTCGAGGATAATTAAAAGATTTTCTTTATCTCACTACTTACATATATTACCTTGCAAAACTCTCGAAAGTGGCTAACTCCCTAAAAATTGCAAAAAATCCTACGTAGCACCAGTTTTTTAAAAGCGGTTCCAAATCGTCTATAACTAAATATAGACAAATCTCACTCTATTCCAAAGTTTGCAAAGTGTCTGAGCGCTTACTGTATAGCAATTAAATAGACACATAGAAAGAAGCATTTTTTTCTCTTTCCAAACAAAGATGGCATCAGCAAAGGCGTCTCCTGGACCACTCAGCTTAAACTATTTAATGACCTTGCAGATACTGCTGCAAAAAGGTTGCCTTCCGATGCATTTTTTTATTCACTATTCTAAAGCGGTTGCCCACGTCTCGAACGAACTATTAAAACATATACTAAGGACTCCTAATTTGAACAATAAGATCGTGGAGCTAACTGAAGACTACCTGAGCGACAGAATGCAGTGTGCAGTGATTGGAGGCATAAACTGTAGTTTTGGGGAGGTGACTTTGGTAGGGCCGCAAGGCTCCGTGCTGGAGCCTCTATTCTTTTTTTATTTATGTAAGTGATATCGCTTTTGATATTTCTTCACAAATGAGGCTGTTCGCTGACAACTCCGTAGTTTATAGACCTATTCGCGATCAACACGATATAGATGCCATCTAGTAGGACCTGAACAACATGGTCTCCAGGAGCAAAACCCTGGAACTTGCCCTGAATACGAATAAATGTTGTAAGGTAACATTTACTAAATCTAAGATCACCAGTCAAATTATCTAGAAACTAGACGATACAATTATAAGAGAAGATAATGGTGTTAAGTATTTAGGTGTCCCATTAACTGCTGATCTGTCTTGATCAAGCCATATTAATGTGACTGAAAAAAAAGGTGGGAATATGCTTACCCAACGTATGCGCACTCTTTGGTCTGCCCCTTAAATTCTTAAATATATAACATATAAATCGCTGGTAAGGCCGTTATTTAAATGTGTGGGCGCTGTTTGGGATCCGCACCAGGATAACCTGATTGATAAGTTAGAAGCAATACAAGACCACGAAGCCAGATTTCTACCAAAGCACTACTCCAGACGCGTCAGCATAGCAGCGATATAGATACACGTAGGCATCGAAGAGCCACAGATAAGGCTCCAGAAGCAAAGCCTTGACATTTTGCTCTCATTATACACCGATATACACCAATATACACCGACTTGACATTCAGTGATAACAACCAATACCTCGATAAAGCGCACTATATTTCAAACATGGTAGACCACAGTCTTTAAATACGCGGAATTGACTGCAAAATTAACTATATGAGGCACTCACAATTCCCGGTAGCATTTCTGAATGGAACAAGCTGCCAGTTAGAATTACGGGTGCCTATCTTGAAGTGTATTTAAGGTTATTTAATGACTTGTGATCCCTTCCTTCAAAACCTGCCACTTACCCATGATTTGTGGTGTTACTGTTCTTTGAGACCACTTCCTGCAGATGAATGTATTATTACTCATACCTATTATATACTTTTCTGTTTTACTGGTCTTGATACAATACTCTCTTGTGCTCATTCCGCGTGATCTTGAGTTACCGCTCGTCACTTTATTCAAGTACCAACTCCCCTGATGCAATTCTTCGGCACTGCAGGGTACATTGTATATAAATAAATATATAACATAAATTTGTTGGTTCAGATAACGTGACACATTTTCACTAAAACAACAGCGTATTGGGTTATATTGGTGCCAGCACGAGTTCATCGTCTTCCCGCTCCATACTTCACCCGGTTGGCACCGATAATCTCCCGTACAATTATAAATGCAGAACTGAAAATAATAAAGGGTAAACAATGGTGCTACTTATCTGCACCAAATATTGGAAAATAAATGTATGCGTGCCGTTATTTATTCCGCAAGACAATGGAAAATTTGTTTGTGGAAGCACGCTTCCAAAGGAATCCGTAATTTTGAGCGCACCTACAGTACTTTCCGTGCCAGTATCATCAAAAGAGCCCGCCTAGAAAGGAAGTACTCGTTAATTCGCTTTGAAGGTCACCAACTTCAGACGGTTCCAAGTTCACAACAAGAATGCCTACATCCGGACGAGTCACGTTGAAAAACGCAATAACCGTGCCGCTCGAGAGAAAAAGAGCTATCTAGACCAAAAATCGTTCTGTCTTTTTTTTTCAGGCTTAGTTCTCGAGCGAAAAAAAAAACGTTGGCGCTCCCGTTTTCACCCCATCGATATTCCGGGAAAAGGACGGTGATCACATGGTTCGAACAGTGAGTCTGATCACACGTAACGCCAACCTGATTCTTCGCTCACAACGGAGTTTCTCTGGTGATGCTTGCGCAGCAGCATCAAAACCAATCTTCTTTTACTCCTACTCTTTTCCAATAATAGGTCTTGAATCATCATTCAAATGTAACATACCCTTTCTTAAACGTCGCACAAGAAGCACATTTCCTTTTTTTGTTTCTGTTCGTTACAAGGTGGTGAATGGTGCAGATGGAGATTAAAGATAGTGTAGGCGTCGCAAAAGCATAGTGGGTAATTCCGCCAAAAAGGTGCATGCATGGTGAGATTTCGCAGCCATCTCACATCAGCATCACGTTGGAAATTTTGCAACCGTAACAATGCACGTAAATTTTTAAAGAAATGAAGCTTCCAAGCTGGTGATTGTTATTCTGGCCATGCAGGTCGCAAGCTCTAAAACTCTTTCTGAGCCCCTTTCCGCCGCTCTAATAAGTGCGTAACCTGGTTTAGCTTGGTAATTTATCTATTTATGAAACAGCAGAGCTTCCAGCAGCACTTCATCATCGGCTGCGGACACTGCAGACAGAGCGAAACCTCGGCTGAAGCTTAACGTATCCGAATATACTGCTGCCTTTTTTTATTCGTTCAGCACAAAAAAAAAAAACTAATAGACAGTCGATTGCTCAACTTTATGGAGTGTGTACGTAGGCCTGTGGTGTCTTGCGTAGTTAACGTAGAGGGTTACAGCTTCTCTATCCAACACACAGATTATAAAATTTTGATCCGCGAATGCGAAGTGCCATTCGGAAAAGCCGCTAAGAAGGGCATGCCTCTACAATAACTTTAGAATATTTAACGCAGCGAACGTAATATCAGCATCATGAAAAATCAACTCATTTCTCCGGGATTTGATGGTATCTGGGTCAGCTTAGCTCCTAAATAACACTACTTGGGAGACAGATAAAAATAGAGAGAAGGTTTAGTGATATGCTGGAGATATTAGCCTGTCTGTTCTATTGACATGCTACTCCATGTGCTGAGTAACAATAATTATATACGCAGACAGTGATAAACGTGATGTATATAACAACACCTAGGGATCTTGTTCATATATGCTGCAGGAAATAGTTGTTTTTACACAGTGCCATCTTTGCATTGATCATTTAACGTTTCACAAAGAGCGCATTTCAGAGGTGTAGATTATTATAAAAGTTTAAACTGCAACTAACACAATACATGCAAGCCACCCACAACTGTGAAAATAAAGAATACCTTTTCTATTTATTAGTTCCTATCAATCACGGCTCGCCACATTTACTTTATACCAGCAGCCACATAGCTACGGCCGGTGGCTGACGAGCCTGCCGGTCGTTTGGTGGCTTAAACGAGATTACCCTGGACCTTCACTGTTAACGATCGGCCTCATAGTCCTTCGCTTCTCTTTCAATCAACAGTGCCGTCCTTACGCCTTCCATAGTGAAATAGACAAAGTTCTTTTAGCAGAAACTGCTGTCCTGTGTACGCTGCTAGAGCGAACTTTATATTAAAGATAAACACATTGAGTCTCTCTTTCACAGCTTTTCGTTCGTGTTAATAATTCATCTTTATGCGCCAGTGCGAAATCATTTCGCTCTATATACAAAAGTTACTCAATATTTCTTTGTTTAAAGAACGTTCCGGCATACAATCGTCTGCGAGAATTCGGGGCCTGAATTATAAGCAGCCACAAGTTTTCCAACTTAAAGATTTATTGAGCGGCCTCCGAGCTCTTAATGACTGTTTTCTAGTTCACATCATTAGCGATGCTTCTGGGTCCCGTAAGAGAGTAAGGAACCACTATTAGAACCACTTAGCGGTAGCTTTATCGAAGAACTTTAGTGAAGAAACCTGCACTTTCAACATGAATCACTTTGTTTTGTACACCGTGTGTTATATTCTGCGCCATCCGAGCGCAGCGATGAGTGAATGCGAGAAAAACATAGAAATAATGTTGGCTGGAGTAAATCGGAAGAATTGAGTTGCCTTACTTTGTACAGCCTGACCATATCACGTGGCTTGATTACTGTACACTCATTTTAATGGCGGAAAACGTCCGACCACATTTACTCTGCTATTTACAATCCAACCGTATAGTGATCTCTTGGCCCCCTTCCCTACTGGGTGGCCAAGCTTGTTATATAAAAAAACCTTATGCTCAAATCCAGTGTGAACTAAACCTGGTGGCATAGAAAAGGAGCATTTCTAAGGGCAGCCTGCCAGGTAAATTAAAGCGCTACTTGCCCGGAGCATGAAGACTGACCACTGCAGGGTTCATCAATTTTATTGCCATATTAAAGGAAACGTGGGGTCCTTTGAAGTAAAACTATTCTAATATGTTTTATTCCAATCTCCTGACGTCAAATTTGGGTAACCACCGACGCAAGCATCGGACGGTGACCCACAGGGTTGTCTGAAGAGACCAATCAAACGCTGTCCTCATTTATAGAAGGTCACTTTTGTTTGCGTTAGAAACGAATAACTGCCTACACTGAGCTCCTTGTCTTATATAATTGGCTGAGTAGAGGCGAAGAACACGATCAAGTGGAGAGGAATTCGACGGGGCCGAGCCACTGCACTGAAAATCGATAACCGCATGAAGAAGGTGGTGCCGGCGTCTGCGATTAGTCCGCTTTCCCTTATTTAGCTTGCGGTGGTTGGTCGAAAATCGCGGCGGCATGCAACGGAAGGTTAAGAATGCTGCTAAAACGGATCCTCACCAAAGAAGAGTTGGCAGAGTGAGGTCGTGAACGGACCTAAAGCGCTCGAAAACATTACACGGCCACGAAAAATGTTTTCTCCTACTACGCAAATAAGCCCATGGTCTTCGGCAGGTGCGAGTTTGCAGTTCCTGATCGATTGGGGGCAGCCACTTTTATTCGATTCGGAATGGGGCAGCCCTGTGGCTATTCAAAAAAGAACTTCAGTTTTGTTCGACATATTAAGGCATCCTCAACGCGTACACGTGACATTGACGTGGTGAATTTTCGAGGCAGGTGAAGTGGGTGCAGCCCTAAAACTTTTGACCAATAGACCAATAGCCAAGGTCTAATGGTGAAAAGTCGTCGAATCAGAAATACCTATTTTTCTTTTGTTCGGTCCAATCATGCATAATAATTGGGTACACGTCATATCAGATGGGGAGCTATCGCGGTTTTCGTGACGTCGCGTGACAGACGGACAAAGTGAGGGTAGTCGAAAAAGATTTTGACCAATCGCGCAGGGCTGATTGCAGAATTGGAATAGAAAAGTTTGGAATAGCTTTACGTTATAGCATTCATACGTGCGTTAAGTGCATTCATACGTGAAACTCACGAGGCGCGTGCTCAGGGAAAATCATAATCCCATTAATGTATGTGAGTTTCCTTTCAGATTTCGCAGTGGGAGCGAGCTGGTATCCACCTCCTCTCTCCACACTGGCACTCGCTTTGTGTCCAGGAGATTGTGGTTCTTACGTGCCACCTCTTTTTCAGCTCCTCGTACCCAACAGAAAGGAAGGACCCCGTTAACGAGAATGGAGGGAAGAAACGGTGCGTCTTTCTTCTTACGTGTGGGGCAGAAAGACCGGTTGGCCCTTAGGATGTATCGGTGTGTCCTTTGCAAAATTTCGTGCAATAACTGGGTGGCGTAACATGTCGGTGACAAAAACGTTCCTGAACTACTACGGCAACACGAAAACGATCGTTGTCGCTTGGACACTCGGCGCAGTGCTGTTACCGAACAGTGGGGGGTCTTTGGAAATTTGAATTCATATTGATGGCGCCATCATTCCATGCTTGCTATCAGTGGCATGCTTTGACTCTGACCAACCCAATTCTCCTAAAGATATTGCCGTCTCGCACATCAACATCGCACCTTTCACCGCCGCTCTGGTCCCTCTGTCGTGTAGCTCTGTCGCGAACTCATCTGTTTTGTTTACGCCGTCGGCCTCTTGTGTGAGCTGTCGGAACTATATGCTTCGCTTTGCTGTCGTCCCTTTTTCAATGGTTATGGCGCCCCTTACGTGTGCAACCCGTCCGCTTGTCCATCATCCATACTTAACCGTTAATGCCTAAAGAGCTCTGAATCTTTCTATTATGTTCTCCCGGCTACCATATTTGGCGATATGGCATCAGTTCCGGCTTCTGACGTCACATCTCCCACCACGACCAATGCTGCTGTGGCCGTCTTCACTCATGCAGTCGATTCAAAACTCACACCTATCCAGCAGCATAAATTAGGAAGCTCCTTCAGCGTATTCACGCTTCACATGACATTAACCAGCCGTCCTTGGGCCGAGCGTCAGCAGTCACTGACCGTATCGACATCGGTCAAGAAACGCCATTGCGCCACCATCCTTATCGCGTGTCTGCCGTTGAACGCCCAATCATTAAGAAGCAGGTTGCATCATACGAAGCGTTCAATTAT
The DNA here is from genome assembly GCF_023375885.2 of Dermacentor andersoni. Lineage (NCBI taxonomy): Eukaryota > Metazoa > Arthropoda > Arachnida > Ixodida > Ixodidae > Dermacentor > Dermacentor andersoni. Next base: position 55,988,799 of record NC_092820.1, read on the forward strand.
ACAGCCCTTTAACAGTGCTTGGGCATCTCCGGTTGTCCTCGATCATAAAAAAAACGCGGCTCTATAAGGTTCTGTGCCGACTATCGCCGCCTTAACTGAATAACGCTCAAAGAATCTATCCTCTGGTGAGCATCGACAATGCCTTGGACAGTCAACAGGGAGCGCAATTATTTTTCTCGCTGGATCTGCGTTCCGACTTCCAGCAGGTACCGATGGCAGAGGCCAATCGCCGAAAGACAGCCTTTGTAACACCTGAAGGGGTATATGAATTCACCGTCATGCCGTTCAGCCTCTGCAAATCGCCTGTCCCTTTCGAACGAATGATGGACACCATTCTTCGAGGTTTTTTTTATACCGACTTTGAGTCGCATCTCAGCTGCCTCGAGAAAGTTCTTGCCTGCCTCTCCAATGCAGAACTGCAGCTAACTTTGAAGAAATGCCACTACGGTGCTCACAATAAAGCTTACTATTTTCGCTCATGTGGTTGCAAAAGGCATTGTCCTCACGGACCCTACGAAACTTAGTGCCGTATCGGCGTTAGCCCAACCAACTATCATGAAAGAGCTTCGCAGCTTTATCGGCTTATGCTTGTATTTCCGACGCTTCGTTCGTAATAATGCGTCCCTCTTCGCCCCATTGGCCCAGATTCTTAGCGGCAGTTTTCACCTACCGGATTGGTTCCAGGCGTGTGAAGACGCATTATAAGAACTGCACCGCCTTCTCGCTTCGCATTCAGTACTGCCACACTTCGATCCCTCTGCGCCAACTGAGATCCACACCATCGATCCTAGTGCCTGGACAGGCGCTGTTCTTCCACAACACAAGAATGGCTTCGAAGAGTACGTCGTGGCGTATGCCAGATGAACCCTTACCAAAGCCGAGGCAAACTACTCCGTTACTGAAAAGGTACAATGGCCCATTCACTGGGCTATCTGAAAATTTCACCATTACATGCATGGGCGTCAATTTGACATTGTGACCGACCATTATGCCCTATCCTGGTTATCTTCACGGAAAAATGGAACTGGTTGGGTCACACGTTGGGCATTACGCCCACAATTATACGACATCTGCGTTGTTTATCGCTGAGGTTAAAATAATACAGACGCAGACGCTCTATCCTGGTGACCCCTGCCTTCTGATCCTGTCCCTTCGTCTATTTTCACCTGCGGTGCCTTCGCTTCCAACATTCCCAACATTTCGTGACCGCAGCGCAGGGACCCATGTACCTGTTCGCGTCCAGCCGGTCGCCTACTCCGATATTTTGGAGGCTCCGTCTCTAAAGCATGCACTTCACCATTTGGTTTAACCTGCAGTACCCCCGCTACTACAACTCCAGCGGCCGCAAGTGGTTGCTTGTTTTTTCTGGCACCTCGGCTCTCACATCTGTGCCACTTTCCAAGATGACCCACAATGCGCCCACGCTGGTGTAATAAAGGCCAAATCCCGCCTCCAGCTTTGGTACTACTGGCATTGTACGTACGGCTTCATTCGCCTGTACATCCGGTCATGTCCCACGTACGCGGCGGCGCAAAAAGCTAGCTCCGCATACCGACAGCCCCTTGCAACATTTACGATGTCTCACTCAAGCGTTCGACCACGTTGGCATTTACCTATACGGTGCGCTACCCAGCACCGCCACCAAACGCAATGGGGTTATTGGCCTAGCAGCACTTAATGTAGCTTTGCAGCTGTAGGAAAAAAGAAGTCAGTCAAAGCTATGGTGAAGCTTGTGAGCAAGCGCTGCTTGTCTTCTACCCTTACCTGCACGGTAGCCAGTGCCTTCGCTACAATTTATCGCTTGGAGCTGCAAGCGAGTAACTGTATTTGAGTAAATCACTGAAGCAGGCCAAACAAAGTTCAGAGCCTCGCTCGCATGCTAGTCATTTATGAAGTCAAGGCCGCCTTGCATAAGAAAGACTTTTCGAAGAATAAAGCACGTTTTTGAAACACACCTTCGCCTTTTGTCATAGTTACACTTTCCTTATCCTTATAAAAGCGGGCCTTGCAGCTTTAAGTGGATGGTGGTCCGTAAATATGGGCTTCCTCTATGTGGTTCTCAAGTTCTCTGTCGTGTCTCTTTTCGCGCCATTAGAGAAGGCATATTAAACCAATCCAACTTTACCAAGAAGGCCTGTGTGACTCGCCCTAACGCATTCTGTAACAACGTTATCCATGATTATTTTTAGTAGTACTCAACAAAATAAAATGGTCAGCGTATTCAATATTCATGTTGACTATGTGTCGGAGTAAACACGCCGCTATTGACAGCTAACACTCATCGTTATTGACAGCTAACACTCATCGTTATTGATAGCTAACACTCCACTTCGGCTTCATCGTTCAAGCCGAAGTGGAGGAATATACTATATATATATATATATATATATATATATATATATATATATATATATATGTGTGTGTGTGTGTGTGTGTGTGTGTGTGTGTGTGTATTTGTAATTGTAGGCCTCAGTATACAAGGCGTGAAGCTGAAGGCCGTACGGAAATGTGTCGGTGTGTAGTTTACGCAACATCACCGCCTTTTTTTGTTGGAAAGCTTGGGGCACATATTGCATTTTTTTTTAATTATTCCGACGTTGTGGTGTAGACGTGCTTCCAACATTGTACATCGGTTAGCTGAGCACCGCGTCTTCCCGGCGACAAAATTTTCCTTTCCGATCAGTCGAAAGGAGCGCTTGAAAAATCTGTACGGAGTTTGATGTCACACCTACTGACTGCGCTTATGCAGTCCGCACTTTTATGCCACAGATATTATAGCAGGCATGTTCTTGGTATCCACAGAAAATGCACAACGGTAACCACGCGACCGCTCTGACGCCTTCTCTCAGGGGCGTGGACGCCACGCTGCGCAAATGAATGGGAACCGTTGCTAAGAAAAAGGAGAGAATTCCAAACCAAAATCCACTTTAGAGTTGGCATTGAAATTATATTGAAACTTCACCCTTTAGAAACATCGACGGAAACGTGTAACACGGTAGTAATACAGCTCTAGGTCTCTGAGAAGTTTGATGGTTTCAATGGGAAACCCATTGAAATAATGGAACAGCTGAGAAATTTAAAGCATGGTGATCACAGTAGTCCGACTTCCCGAATTTCAACGTAATTAGAATTCATAACAGTGTTTTAATGGTAATTATTAGAATGACGGCTCTGTCTATTTTTTACGCAGGCCCTGCGTGAAAGGGCGCTAGGAGTCTCGCACACCTCAAGTCCTGTATTTCTGTTGCTGCCGAGTTGATGGCGATGTCACCGCCGAATGCTTGACGCTTCATGCCACTTCATTTTGAAGTTGTGCAATGAACAGGCAGATCGGCTAAAAAGTGGCCAGTACTGTATCTTGTGGGCTCGTTAACCATATTAAGAGTGAAACTCAGGAATAACTCCGTGGCTATGTCGTTGCGTTGCAGAGCGCGAGGTCCGGAGTCGGATTCCGGCCGCGGCGGTCGCATTTTGTGGGGACAGAATGCCAAAACCCCGTGTTGCTTAAAGTGCATTGTGTGCGTGTTAAATAAACTTAGGTGGCCGAAATTACTCTTCAGTCTTCAACTACGGCACACCTCATACCCAGATCATGTTGAGTCGATGCGAATTCTGGTACGAGATTGACGTGTACCACTCCTTCCTTGCCTGGCTTTTTTTCGGGGGAGTTGGAATTAGTTGCTTTATGTTTTCTGATGACTGGAGTACCTCATGAAAGGTGTCACGTTGCTGTGTTTGTTAATTTTCCCCTTGCCTTACACTTAGTGGTTGTTATTTTTTAGGCAACACCATTTCGAAGTGTTGTCTTCTTTTATCGCCATCTCATTACGTCTCTTATATTTAGGTCACTATAAATAGCCCGCGGCCCTGAGTCCCCAGCAGCTGCGAAGCAACTGACCGCGGCGGCGGTCAGACCTGCGATGCTGCAGAGGGTGCAGAGGGTGAGAATCCCTGGCTCCGGACAGGCCGCCACCGGAATATGAACGTGGCAACGTTTAACGCTAGAACGTTATCTAGTGAGGCGAGTCTAGCAGTGCTATTGGAGGAATTAGAGGCCAGTAAATGGGATACAATAGGGCTCAGTGAAGTTAGGAGGCCAAAAGAAGCATATACAGTGCCAAAAAGCGTTCACGTCCTTTGCTACCGGGGCTTAGCAGAGAGACGAGAACTAGGAGTCGGATTCCTGATTAATAAGAGCATAGCTGGTAACATACAGGAATTCTATAGCATTAACGAGAGGGTGGCATGTCTTGTTGTGAAACTTAATAAGAGGTACAAAATGAAGGTTGTACAGGTCTACGCCCCTACATCTAGTCATGATGACCAGGAAGTCGAAAGCTTCTATGAAGACGTGGAATCGGCGATGGTTAAAGTCAAAACAAAATACAGTATACTGATGGGCGATTTCAATGCCAGGGAAGGCAAGAAGCAGGCCGGAGACAAGTCAGTGGGGGAATATGGCATAGGCTCTAGGAATAGCAGAGGAGAGTTATTAGTAGAGTTTGCAGAACAGAATAAAGTGCGGATAATGAATACCTTTTTCCGAAAGCGGGTTGGCCGAAAGTGGACGTGGAGGAGCCCGAATGGTGAGACTAGAAATGAAATCGACTTCATACTCTGCGCGAACCCTGGGATCATACAAGATGTAGACGTGCTCGGCAAGGTGCGCTGCAGTGACCATAGGATGGTAAGAATTAGAATTAGCCTTGACTTGAGGAGGGAACGGAAGAAACTGGTACATAAGAAGCCAATCAATGAATTAGCGGTAAGAGGGAAACTAGAGGAATTCCGGATCAAGCTACAGAACAGGTATTCGGCTTTAACCCAGGAAGAGGACCATAGTGTTGAAGCAATGAACGACAATCTTATGGGCATCATTAAGGAGTGCGCAATAGAAGTCGGTGGTAACGCCGTTAAACAGGAAACCAGTAAGCTATCGCAGGAGTCGAAAGATCTGATCAAGAAACGCCAATGTATGAAAGCCTCTAACCCGACAGCTACAATAGAACTGGCAGAACTTTCTGAGTTAATCAACAAGCGTAAGACAGCGGACATAAGGAACTATAATATGAATAGAATTGAACAGGCTCTCAGGAACGGAGGAAGCCTAAAAGTAGTGAAGAAGAAACTAGGAATAGGCAATAATCAGATGTGTGCGTTAAGGGACAAAGCCGGCAATATCGTTACTAATATGGATGAGATAGTTCAAGTGGCTGAAGAGTTTTCTAGAGATTTATACTGTACCAGTAACACCCACGACGATAAGGTGAGAGAGAATAGGCTAGAGGAACTTGAAATCCCACAAGTAACACCGGAAGAGGTAAATAACGCCTTGGGAGCTATGCAAAGGGGGAAGGCAGCTGGGGAGGATCAGGTAACAGCAGATATGTTGAAGGATGGTGGGAACACTATCCTAGAAAGGTTGGCCGTCCTATATACACAATGCCTCATGACCTCGAACGTACCGGAATCTTGGAAGAACGCTAACATAATCCTAATCCATAAGAAAGGGGACGCCAAAGACTTGAAAAATCATAGACCGATCAGCTTACTGTCCGTTGCCTTCAAAGTATTTACTAAGGTAATCGCAAATAGAATCAGGAGTACCTTACATTTCTGTCAACCAAAGGACCAGGCAGGATTCCGTAAAGGCTACTCAACAATAGACCATATTCACACCATCAATCAGGTGATAGGGAAATGTTTGGAATATAACCAATCCTTATATATAGCCTTCATTGATTACGAAAAAGCATTTGATTCAGTCGAAACCTCAGCAGTCATGAAGGCACTACGGAATCAGGGTGTGGATGAGCCATATGTAAATATACTGGAAGATATCTATAGCGATTCCACAACCACCGTAATCATCCACAAAGAAAGCAACAAAATCCCAATAAAGAAAGACGTCATACAGGGAGATACGATATCTCCAATGCTATTCACAGCATGTTTGCAGGAGGTATTCAGAGACCTGGAGTGGGAAGAATTGGGGATAAAAGTTGATGGAGAATACCTTAGCAACTTGCGATTCGCTGATGATATTGCCTTGCTTAGTAATTCAGGAGACCAATCGCGATGCATGCTGACTGACCTGGAAAGGCAAAGCAGAAGGGTGGGTCTGAAAATTAACCTACAGAAAACTAAAGTAATGTTTAACAGTCTCGGAAGAGAACAGCAGTTTACTATAGGTAGCGAGGCACTGGAAGTGGTAAGGGAACACATTGACTTAGGGCAGGTAGTGACCACGGATCCGGATCATGAGACTGAAATAACCAGAAGAATAAGAATAGGCTGGGGTGCGTTCGGCAGGCATTCTCAAATCATGAACAGCAGGTTGCCACTATCCCTCAAGAGGAAAGTGTATAACAGCTGTGTCTTACCAGTACTCACCTACGGGGCAAAAACCTGGAGGCTTACGAAAAGGGTTCTGCTGAAATTGAGGACGACGCAACGAGCTATGGAAAGAAGAATGATAGGTGTAACGTTAAGGGATAAGAAAAGAGGAGATTGGGTGAGGGAACAAACGCGGGTAAATGACATCTTAGTTGAAATCAAGAAAAAGAAATGGGCATGGGCCGGACATGTAATGAGGAGGGAGATAACCGATGGTCATTAAGGGTTACGGACTGGATTCCAAGGGAAGGGAAGCGTAGTAGGGGGCGGCAGAAAGTTAGGTGGGCGGATGACATTAAGACGTTTGCAGGGACAACATGGCCACAATTAGTACATGACCGGGGTAGTTGGAGAAGCATGGGAGAGGCCTTTGCCCTGTAGTGGGCGTAACTAGGCTGATGATGATGATGATGATAATGATGAAATAGCCCCACAAACATATGAACAAGAGCACCTCAAAATTTACGGGCTGGTTCCTAACCTAAAGTGTTAATTCCGTGCTGATTGACAGACAGAGGCTAAATGACCCATGAAGATGATTTATGGCATTCGTGTCTGCGCTTCAAGTTAGAGCAGTTCTGCCAAATGATTTACTTATTGACGCTTTGCTTCGAAGCATAAAAAGAGTACCAGTCATTCACCAGGTCAAAAAACACAATTGTCATACATCTCTGTTTTCGGTTAGCATACACCACCTATTACCAACAAGGCGGCCGCAGAAGCCGATGTTTAAGTGTTAAAGGAACAGTGAAAGAAGAAACAAAGCTGCCTGTCAGTAGCAAGTACTTAATCGACGATGGCAACTTCGTCACTGTGTACATTGCTTGTTTAGACGGTTTCTCTGGCTAACTCTATCGCGATACTACCCAACTCAAACCTTTGAGCTTTCTTGCGTTGCCGCAGCGTTTGCTCGTTACGAGTCAATTCCAGGTTTTGCAACACCACTAAACTAAGTTTCACATCGCGCTTACAGAGAGAGAAAAAGAATAAATTTTCAGTGGTTTAGGCCCGCTTCTCCTTGCCCGAGGTGGAAGATATTCCTAGTCCAGAAGACTGCGCAGTTGCGCGGCCAGCTTGGCCCTTTCCACCAAGCGTTTCTGCTTCTCAAAGTCCCCGCGCTCGTCAGCCCATTCTCCCAGTGCTCTTCGGTCGATTCTGTAATGTTGTTTAGCCTTGGGTCATGCCCGAATACCCGGATCACGTTGCATATTGTCTTTGGCACGTCGTAAATATCTTTGTTGGGTGCAAGGCATGTAGGGATGTACAGTATGGGAATGGTGGCCCATTTGGAGTATAAATGAGACTGTGCATGTTTTCTTGTTAGCTTGCGGTGTTGACCTCGGTAGATTTATCTTGTGTTTCTGTAATGGTTGAGCCTTTCCGTGCATTAATGCAAATATATTTCTTTATCTACGTCAGCAGTTTCGAACCAACCTATCTAGTCTCTTATGCCAAGCCAGCAGCCCATGTTGCCTACCTGTTCGGGTCACTTGGTATGTACTTCCGGTTGTGATCCCGCTGCGATTGTTCTCCCCATTGCCATCATCCCAGCTTCTTCATATCTTACTCCCGTCATGCCATCGTCGTCGTGCCTTCTACTCTGACCCAGCGACCGAAGTTTGCAACGAGCCCATACCTTGTGTCCCGAGGAATATATAGCTCGGGCCACATGGCTCGTGGTCGGGATGGTATAGCGGGTGCTGTATCACCGTCATTCAAGCTTTGTCATTCGTCACTCGTCATGCCATTGTTGTCATCGCGACACCATCGTCATACTGTCCTCATGCATTCCGTGTCACACCGTGTCAGCGTTGCCATTGTGGTCCTTCATTTGTCTTCATTCCAGTTTCATGATCTTACTCTTCGGGTGCGGTCATCGTCACAGCTTCTACTCAAACCAAGTAGTCCAAGTTGTCTAATATCTTGGGCCACTAGATATGTGTCGGGGTGTGAGGCAGTCATGGTCATTGAATCGTCATCATTTCAGATTTCTCATTCGGCTGTCCTCATGTTGCCATCATCATGCCACCTTCCTCACTCTGCTCGTCGCCATGTCGTCATTATGTCGTTATTTTATCATTTTAATTACTTCATTAGCGTGATACCATTGTCTTCATGTCGTGGTCATCATACCGCGTTCGTCTGTCCATCGACTTTAATTTTTCTTTGGCAATCGTCGTTGTCCTTCATTCGTAATTATGCCACCTTTGTCTTGTATTCGTGGTCAGACAGTCTCTATTATGGCTTCATTGTCGGCCCATCGTCGTAATGCCGTGATGTCTTATGCCGTCATCGTCACTTTCTCTTTGTCACGCGACTCTCGCCATGCCACCGTCGTCACGCCATCATCCCCATAGAGGTTTCATGATACAGCTATCCTACGGCTTTTCATCACACACTCGTCATCATGCCATTGCTGTCACACCATCGTCGTCATACAGTCGTCGTTACGCCTTTGTTGTTATATCATCGTAGGGGTGCCATCAAAGTGTTTCAATCGTCATAACTGTAAGTTTAACATTTGGCTGTCGTTATGCCCTCGTTGTCATAATATTGTCGTTATGCCCTCATCATCACGCTTTCATTTCATCATTGTCATGGCATCAGTGTCATTATCTCCTTGTCGCCATGCCTGAGTAGTCATATAACTTTCGTCAATCTATCGGCATCAGCCCTTGTTTGTCATTCCCTCTTAATTATGCTGTAGTCATTCAATCATAATAATGGCACATCTTTATTTGGTCGTCGTCAAATCGACGCTATCATACAACTTTTGTCATACCGTCGTCTTCATGCTATCTTGGCCATACCATCATTGTCACTCCAGTTTTGTCATCCCACTCTCATCATGCCACGTCGTCGTCACGCCAGCGTCGTATACTGGTTTAGTGATACAGTCTTCACGCCGTTGCCATCATACACTGCTAGTCATGCAAATGTCCTGATCCCGGTGTCATGTCATTTTCGTCACTGCATCGTCGTCATGCAATTCTCAGAATGTCGTCGCGGTCATTCTGTCATTATTATCCTTACCTCGACATCCAACTCTCGGCATGTAGTTGTCGCCGCAGCGTTGTCGTGCAATCGTCAAGCTATTGTTTCACCACCTTGATTACTTCAGCAGCTTCTTCCTATTGTCCTCATGCCGTCGGCGTCATGCCACTTTCGTCGACCCATCAGTCTTTCATTGTTCTGCATTCTATCATAATCTTGTAGCCGTTTTCATGCCTTCGTCATCATCGCCTCGTCGTCACCCATACGATATCTTGCATACTTTGTGACCCTGTCGTTGCCATGCCGTCTTGGTCGTGTCATTGTTGTCATAGCTGCTTATTTATGCGGAAGTCGTCATACCGTCGTCTCCATGTCATCGGCCTCATTTCGCCATCATAATGTTGTCGTGGTTATGCAATGATCATCATGTAAAAATCGTCATCTCATTGCTGTCATTGCCGATTTGATCAATTTCATTTCTTTGTCATTTCATCTTTTATGCGTCGGTGTCACAAGGTCTTTCTCACATCTACATGCTAATAGAGGACCTTGGCAACCGAGCGTCACAGCAAAGTGGTTGGATATGGGAGTACGTTTCAAATAGGAAAGGCAACGAAATTTTCAGAATCCCCACCACTCGCGTTACAAGAACGGGACTTCAGGAATATTGCCTTTTCCTACATTACTCGGCTGTTTAGCGTACATTGCACTTTGCTCGATTACATAACCGTCGACATTCTTCGTAATATACGTTTATACCGTAATTTTTTTCTTCTCTATCAATTGGCCCGGTCAGCCAGTGGGCAGGAACGCGGTGGGATGGCTTGGAGAACATGATCTCAGCAAGAGTTTCATAGATTACCAGCGGGAGTTTCGTACCACGGTGCCCAGATGATATGGATGTCTGGCAGCCTGTGTGCTAGTTTTTTCAGTAGTGCATATTCTGCCCTTCTCGTAATGTCTGAATGCGTCTTGAGAGCCTGTAAATACTATAACTTGTACTTTGCCCATAGCTGTTAGCGTTTTTGCACCTTTTGGCCGCATCCATTTCTCTGTCGAACCGGGATACCGATGTCATCTTGCTGCCATCTTCACGTACTGATCTTGCGATGCGTGCGCTTCCGTGCGCGTAGCTTGTCTCGTCCGTGTAGCCGACCACATAGTCCTCTTCGCGCTGTATCTTACACCTTTTGCGTCTTATGTTAAATTGCGAATACATACGTCGGCAGACGTTCGCCACCATGATCTTTTCTCGTAGTTTGAGCGGCATGCTTTGGAGGCATTTGGCTTCCTCGTATAGTTTGTATCCCAGTCGTCGGAGCATCGCTCGTCCAGGGGGTTTGAGCTGGAGCCGGTATAGCTGCTGGAGTTGTATTATTCTACTAACTCATCTGCTGTGTTATACATGCCTAGGAATAGGAAGAATAAACTTTATTCTAGTACAGCTGATTTGAGGAGCTTTTCCATCGACGTCGTTGGCGGGAATTGCCCGTTCAGTGTGTACGTCTTCCTGATGGACACGTTGAGCTTCACTTCTGCGCTGATATTACGTAGAATTACGCTGCTAATGGTGGACATGTATAAGTCGTAGAGTCGCCTGTGTTTTTTAAGTTCATGTTTGTGGCTGGCGACCCTCTTTAGGAGGTGGCTGATATGGGGCGCTATAACGTAAAGTTATTCCAATTCTGCAATCAGCCCTCCGCCATTGGTCAAAAACTTTTTTGAACCACCCCACTTTGCCTGTCAGTCACGCGATGTAATGAACACCGCGATAGCTCCCTATCTGATATGACATGAACACACTGATCATGCATGCCTGGAAAGAACGAAAGAAAAATGGTTGTTTATGATTCTACGCCTGTACGCCATTAGCGCTTGGCTATTATTCTGAAGTATTCGGGCGACACCCACTTCACCTGCCTGTCACGCGACGTCAGAAAACAACGAGAACTCACCACGTCAAAGTGACGTGTAGGCGTTACAGCTGCATCAATATGCCGAACAAAACTGAGTTTTCTTTTGAATAGGCACAGGTGGCCCCATTCCGAAAGTAATAAAAATGGCTGCCACCGATGGCTCAGACACTGGCTACTGGCACCAGCCGGAGAATATGGATTTATTTGCATTCAAAAAAAGCTTTTGTGTGGCCGTGTAACGTTTTCGAGCACTTTTGGCATGTTTAAAACTTCGTTCTGCGAACTAATCTTTGCTGAGGACCCGTTTTAGCAGCATTCTTAAACTTCCGCTGCATGCCGTCGTGATTTTCGACCAGCCACCGCAAGATAAATCAGGGAAAGGGGACCAATTACAGACATTGGCACCACCATCTTCATCCGGTTATCGATTTTGAATGCACTGGCTTGGCCCCATGGAAGCCCTCTCCCCTTGAGCGTGCTGCTCACCTCTTGTCAGCCAACTAGATAAGACAAGCCGCTCAGTGTAGGCAATGTTATTCGTTTTTAAAGCAAACAAAACTTGCCTCCTGTAAACGAGGAGAGTGTTTTATTGGTCTACTCCGACAACCCTGCGTGTCAGCGCCCGATGCTTGTACGTGCGGTTCCGCAAATATGACGTCAGGAGATTGGAATAAAAGCATATTGGAATAGCTTTACGTTATAGGGCCCATGGTTGACTGTTTTCTGGAGCTCCTGGAGCGTTGTGGTACTTGCGCTGTCCTTCTCGATTGTGATACCTAGTACCTGATATACATACTTTGGGTATGGTTTTTCACAAGCAACGCGATTACTGAACCAGGCGTTTCTTGCGAAGGGCGTCCCCCTGTTCTCTTGCGCACGAGGAGTTCCGAATTCTCTGTGGCACACTATAGGCTGCAGACAATCAAGTCCTTTGCTCAATTGCTCAATTGATGTCATTTTGCAGCGCATCCTGCTGCAGTTCTGCTGCTGCAACCAGAAAAATAAAAAGTCTTAAGAAATTCTTTTAAGCTTTTTCTTTCCCTACAAGATCACTGCCGACTTCAAAGCGTGCGTTTAGTGGCCGAGAAAAACGTCTAGAAGCGTCCAGACGTGATCGCTCGATGGCAAACGTTCGACATACTTTCGTACATCCTAATGCGCGAGCTCGGTGGATATCCAGCTTCTTGAAGGACAGGTCATTCTTTGTGCAAACAGAGGACGGTGCGTCATCACAACGCAACACCTACCGAGGCGTACCACAAGGCGGAGTCTTGAGCCCCACTCCATTTAACCTGGTGCTCATCGACCTGGTTCATACCCTTCCGGAATCCGTCCATGTGTCGATCTATGCAGACGATATATGCATTTGGTCATCAGGAGCGACGCGTCCTCAGGTGCGCGCCAGACTTCAAAAAGCGGCCACACTAACATCAGGTTATCTTCGAGCACGAGGTCTGGAGCTGTCCTGCGAGAAGTGCTCTATAGTCGCTTTCACGCGTAAAGCAATCAAACCGTACGTTATCAGAATTAATGGACAGCCAATTGCCTACGAGAAGACGCACCGCTTTCTAGGAGTGATAATCGATCGAGACCTTTCCTGGAGTACTCATATCTCCTACCTAAAAAGGAGATTAGTCATGATAACCCACGTGCTCAGAGTTCTTGCGGGAAAGTCATGGGGTGCGTCTGTGAGTGCGATGCTCCAACTCTATAACGCACTGTTCCTTGGTCTCCTGCGCTATAGCTTACCTGTACTGGGTGGGACCGGCAAGACCAACCTCCGTGCCCTCCAATCTGTACAAGCTCAAGCTCTGCGAATTTGCCTTGGTCTTCCCAGATGTGCGTCCACGGCAGCAACAATAGCCATCGCGCATGACCACCCCATCAACACCTATCTTCAAGCCGACACCTTAAGGATGCATATCAGGCACTTCGCCCGACTTCCATCGCATCATCTCGCCTCCCTTCCTGCCGCTCGACCTCGTTCAGCGTTTAGCAAGATTATTGCCGCCAACTATGGAACTTTACCGTCGAACTTCACGCCTGCAGCACGACCATCTCAACCACTGTGGTGCCTCCATCCACTCCAGGCTCTTCTTGTTATTCCCGGTATCAAAAGGAAATCGGAGATGTCAACTTTCGCCCTCAAACAAACCGTGCTTTCAGTGCTACATGAACAGCACAGAGGACGCATCCACGTTTACACAGACGGTTCTGTATCCTCTAATAGTTCAGCTGGAGCAGTGGTGATTCCCGCAGAGTGCGTCACCCTCAAGTTCAAGACATCTCACATTACATCATCGACGGCTGCAGAACTCACAGCTATCCGTGCTGCTCCGGAGTTTATTGTTCACAAATCATCACATTCATGGTCCATCTTATGTGACTCAAAGGCAGCACTTCAGTGTCTGATGTCCCCTTTCAACCATGGACCAAATGAGCAACTAGTCGCAGACATCCGACTACTCCACCATCACGCAATCAACAAGGGGCACAACATCATCTACCAGTGGATACCGGGTCACTGTGGAATTTCAGGAAATGACAGTGCGGATGACGCTGCCCGGTCGGCTCATGATGGTGCCCAGATTACACCCATACCGCTGTCAAGAACAGATGCAGCCACAAGTCTTCGCTCCCTCGCCCGCGAGCTTACACAGCATCTGTGGAGCACCAGTGAATTCACGAACGCACGTCTCCATAAATTGGATCCACGTCTGCAACTCCGCCTACCACCAGGGCTGCCACGAGCGGAAGCAACACTTCTGTGCCGCCTGTGGCTCGGCGTGGCATTCACAAACTCCTATTCTTTCCGCATTGGAATGGCCGACAGCCCTACTTGTGACACCTGCGGCTGCGAGGAGACGATTGAACACCTCCTTTGTGACTGTCCCCGTTACGCAGTGCGAAGAAAAGTGCTCGTGACCGCTCTCGCAAAACTGGACAATCGCCCCTTTACAGAGGAAAAAGCTCTAGGACACTGGTCCAGACGGGCTTCGGCATTCAAGGCCTTAAGGGCTTTGTTGAAGTTTTTAAGGACATGCGAATTGCGCGACCACCTCTGAACGTTGTAGCGCGTAGTTTCGCGTTACTGTGTCAATCTTCTTTTTTTTCCATTTTCTTCCTCTTCTTCTTCTTTCTCCTTTTATTCCCTTTACCCCTTTCCCCAGAACAGGGTAGCCAGCCGGTACTTACACTGGCTAACCTCCCTGTCTTTCCTCTCCTTTGTCTCCTTCTCCTCTAGAAATCAAATACGATTCAAAAGATTCAAATCGTTTTTCGTCTATTACGAGAGTTCCTAAACAATTATTGTTATAGCAGTTATTACAGACACTCAAACTGAACATTCACCCTCGGCCTCTCGCTTGCCATCGGCATTCGCTTTTACGTGATTTTCTGCATATATATTTAGGTTCCTGTATACTATTTACCTTGACATATTAACTACCATGCTTTGTATGCGTTCTGTATTCCTTGACTACTTTCTCGGCACAATTGGTCATATCACGCAGGTTTTAAATTTTTGAATAAATTATTCTGCAGAATTGATAAAATGGCAGCCCTTAAATGATTGTCATAAAACAACACTAGCTACGCATGGATTTCCTTTTAAGTATTCTCAGACTATGAAACATTCAACGTGCGAAACAATATCAGAGCTGGAACTTGAAAGTCATCTAACTTCACTGGCGCGGCTCAATATGTGCAGCCTGCGCCATGTCATTGCACTAACAGCGTGGTAAATCTTTTTAAAATGCCATAAACCAGCGTATACAGCAAATTCACAGTTGAATGAACGCCAGTTTAACAAATATTTAAGAACAACGAACTTTTATAGCATCCCCGGCGTTTTTCGTATGAATTCCATGCAAAAATCATTCAGTTAAGGTAATTTCTGAACAGCGAATATTTCAGTAGAACGAAATTAATTAGTGGACCCGGGCTAACTTTTGAAATCAATTCACTGAAGTTTTTCGCTCTGTAGCACTGGCGTAGCCGATGGCCGCCAACCCCAAATCGGCCCTCCAGCGGTGGCTATGTGCAGTGTCACATTGAGCTGGTTGCGTGTGCTGAACTATCAGATCCGTAAATTCTTTCCAGTGTTCGTCCCGAAGAAGAGTGCCACAAAGAAGATGCAATGTCAGAGGCAACTTCAAATCCTGTATTTCTAGCCGAGGCCATAGGACGTTTTGGAAAGTTAACCTCCCTGTCTTTCCTTCTTCCCTGCTCTCTCTCTTGCGAGAATTCATGTCTCAACAACCAGCTGTGCCAGAGGAAATGCAAAAGAACATAGACTGCCTGGACAGCGTTGCTGCTTGCGCTTTAAGAGCATCAGTGCAAATGAAAATTATATTTTTTCTCGAAATGAGATAGGCAGCAACGTAACTGTCACGCACTTCATATAAAATAATGTACATGACTCCACAAATTGCATTTCAGACTTTTGACTCGATGTCTCCTGTGCCCTATGCTGTTCCATGTTCTAGTGAATAGTCAGTGTACTGAACTTTCAGTTAAGTGAACTGTTTCTTTGGGAAGAAGTTCACCCAATTGAGGATTCGCTTTGTCGCGTTTGCGTTAGTTGGATCCGCGTATAATTAGAACAACGTCAGAGAAGTTCTGGAGCCACGCTAAACCTTGCTATCGTCGTCAGTGCTTCACCATTTAGGCGAAACTGCCAAAATTTTGTCAGAGAATATTGAGCATTGGAATAGTTTCCGCTTCTAGTTTTCAGATTGCACGGCAAGAAATAAGGACATAAGGCAGAAATAATAATTACACCACAATCACCTTTGGTTCTTGTAGTGTACATTCTATTCATTTTGAAAAAAAATTCATTGAACGAGAGAGTAAAGTTACTGCATCGCTGTTTATTTCGCTTTGTAGCACGTGTAAGGTTCATTATTTCGACACATTTACGCGTTCGTTATTCTTAATTATTGCTTCAACAGTTTGAAATCGCGGCTTGTCCCGTGAGAAGGGTTGCATATGCTGCCTGAAGCAATCCCAACCTCTACCGGGAACATAAGGGTGTCCGTTTGCATCGATAAAATATGACGCAGTTTTCGTTTTAGCGTAACAATGAAATGTCGGGCAGATCACCCTGAAACTGATTCTCCGGTTAGAACAAGGTAAATGATCAATTTATTCTGCTTCTTGTTAACACTTCTGTACAGGATTTCATTTTTTTTTTCGCTAGCAAAATGTTTTTCACGTAATATATAGTATGAGAAAGGTCTCCGAAGAATTACACAAGGAAAGGTGGGCAATTTTCTGCAAGGTTAGCCATATGGTGCCAAATAATGTCATCGAAGTTCAAATAATCTGAACCAACACGTAAAGTATTTTTTTAAAAATTTACAGCTTTCCTTTAGTTCGTCTTGCAGGCACTGAGAATTACGGTTTGCATTTCTATAAAAGCCCTTATGTTGGCTTCGTCAGTACTAACACAAACAAATTTAAATCGAACAAATAAAAAAGCTCATAGCCTGTGGCGAGAAATGCTATTCTCAGTCAATATGAGTTATGAACTAGATATCCACGACTGGGGTTCTCGAAGCTAAGCCCTGCTTTTTCATCAAGCGAAGCGTGGCGCACACAACCTCGCTGAGTATTTCATGCTCTTATCCGTGAATAATATACCATGCGCACCTACATGCACTAAGGAGTTACATTAACATAACAGCTAAATAACTGTCCCAGACGACTAAATATGCCAAGTAAAACTGAAATGCGCCTGATGCGCGGAGAAAATGCCTCAGAATACATATACCAGAAGACAACTCGGAATTCCTAATCTCGCTTTTGCGTCCACAGAGCCCAGGTGTCGTCGTATGCGCACACAGAAAAATGATCTATCGCATGACAGTGAAAACACGTCCCTCACATTTTTTTCTTTAAACAGCAATTCAACGTATTTTGATTACCTAATAAAGTTGTCAAGCCGCATGCCCATTTTCTTTTGTCGCTGACAGCGGCACAAAGCAGAACGAAGAGACACACGAGGACTATGGATTTTCCAATTTTGTATATTCTCAGAACAATGCTTTTATTGCCCTTATTTCTCTTAAACATCTGCTAATTTCCTCAAGAGAACGCAAGCTTCGCGTCGAAACTTCACTTGGCATATATATATATATACATATACATATATATATATATATATATATATATATATATATATATATATATATATATATATATATATGCATATATATATATATATATATATATATATATATATATATATATATATTTCTTCGTTTCATGAATAACGAGCGACGTTATTGGCAATGACTGCAATTGAAACAACCTGGGCTAGAACGGTTAGGACACTTTACAGCCACACACAGCAAACAGTTTTTTTTTTTATCGCACGTGTTTATCGGGGGGTGATTTCCTTTTGTAATTTTTCGTGTATTCTCTTGTAATTTTCGTGTGTGTTCATTCTCGTATTTCAATTCGATGCACTGTAAGAGAAAGTAGGTCGTTGTTATATTACGCATGGTCTGTACTCTGTAATATTGTTACTGATGTGATGGTTTTTTTTTTCTGTATAATTTTTGCTAAGGAGCGGTTCCTCTAACCACGTAGGCTTGCAGCGCACACAATAGTGGTTGCGTGCTTTGCGCCCTTTTTTATTCGCTTTCCCCGCCTGATTTATGACACGGGCACAACAGCGCCAGGCCACAGCTCCAGGCCAAGACCCTAAAGCACATTTCGGGCGCCCCGTCTCACACCACCTCCTCCATTGATCGGCACCCGAAAGCATAAGCTGTGCCCTGACCTTTCTACTCTTCCCTCTTAACCAGCTCGGTCGCCATTCTGTTCGGGAGCACTCCGCGGCCTTGTGCTCAAGTTTCTACAGACCAAGCGCGAAAAAATGAGCTCAGCTAACGATGTCGTTGCTTGCTGAGCTGCACGATGCCGAGGAGCCATCATGCGGTGTTACCCCCTGCTGCTTGCCTCAATCTCTACCACGTGCGGCAAATAGGCCTACTTTGCTATATCCAGGAGCGCCAGAAATTCCGCTAGCTCTTGGACTAGAGAACACGCACAATCTCTAGCTGCTGTGTACCTTGCCGAAAAATTATGGCCGTCAAGGTATAACGAGTAATTTCTATGGCCCTGTAATGCGAAAAAGCCTGTACCGCGATTATTCGTAATGTGAACACATCCGCCTGTCCAAATTAGATGCGTAAGTTTGGACCACCGCAGCTCATCTCTTGCGCTGCGAACCTGGAACTCGACCGTGCATACATGAGTACGATACAGGACAAACTATGCATCGTTGTGTGAGGTAACGCACTGCTGCTTTGCTGAAAATGAGCAGCTGATAACTGCAAAATACAACATTATTTCATTCCGTCGCAGACTTTAAGGAAATGGGCCTTGAAACTGACGCAAATACAGGTTTTTTTCTAAGAGGTTAATGCTTCCTAATTGCTCCGCTTTATTTCCGCAGACAGGACAAGTGCTCCAAAGTGATTACATTAACTCTTTCTTTTACATTATTAATTAACATGCATCACCCTCAAATTTGTCCCGCACGTATAGTGTCTGCTTCATAAAGGTATTCAGCTGCAGTCATCTGCCATTCAAGCGTAGATAACCCAGTATACTACACGCAAAACGAGCCTTATTGAAACCAACATTAGATCCGTCCGTACTTATGGTGCCAGTGAATTTTGTTAGCAAAGTTTAAAGCAAAGCGACATTATTTCAATCAAAAAACTTTATGGAAGTGGTACTTCTCCAACCCGGTCTTGAGATTTACGCCTCTTATTGGTCGAGTTTCATTCCTGCCTATCATGCCAAAGATCATTCAAAAAGTTTTAGTACTATTACCATAGAGTTAGAACTCCACCCAGTTTACGGTATGTTTGTCTGTATGCAACTTGTTTCACGTCGAGTTGGGTGCGTTCCATCTAGTGGGCACTTGCCGCCTCTTCCATGACAAAAAAAAATATTTAAAACATTTCTGTGCAGTGAGGAATCAAATGCGCGTCATAATAATTTGGAGAGTGTTTTCTGAATATATATGGCCATTGTCATTATTAGGATACTTCCTGCCCTTTCCACTATCTACACCCGAGCCTCACTTTATCGCCACCTTGTTTCTCTGGGTAGTCCTTGGTACAATGAGTGGAGCATTGTGCAGCTGTGCTAAGAGAAACGGGTTGAACACTCGGTTCACTCGGTATGGGACTCTACATGTTGGCCGAACTTCAATAGAAGTATTTCACGACAGCTTCGAATCTAGGTATGTGTCCACGGTTAGAGGCTGGTCTTGACTGACAAAAAAAAAAAAAAAAAAATATCCGTTCACATTTTCCCCCTGCACGTCGGAGACCAAACCATTGCATATTTATTCGGACGAAACTGTAATTTTGATTGAGGCAAGCATAACGCCCGGACTTGCCTAGAAGTCTGCAGGAAGGCATAGTGTGAACGGGCGAGAGAGGGGCCAGCCTGCAGTGTACGCCCCATACGTGATGTGGTTCGGCCCTGGCAAAGGCGTCTATCTCTACGTTGAATCACCAACAAGCGCCTGTCGACTGTCACCTTTCCACGGTTCCGAGCGAGATATTTTCTAATTGATCCCTACTTGTATGTCATATGTAAACTACAGTTCGTTGGCCGCTAACAAACGCGTATATTTGCTTTTCTGCTTACGCAGCCTTCCAGTAGTCCGCGAACTCACAAATTCTAGCTCTACTGTAGCTAGGCTACATTAGAGTTGCATGTTATGGTATTAATATGCAGTTACTCATGAACAAAAAAAACGGCTCCAGAGACGCCGCGAGTACAGGGCAAGTTGAATATCTCCGAAAAGCAAACTTTATTTTCCTTAATTGATAGAAGGTGTCTATATACACTAGATAGGGAATCTGTGTTTTCTAAGAACCATCGCTATAAGCCTGTACAATGCGCTGAAAATGTTTTCTACAAAATTCCTTCAGACTGAGGTGCGTCATGCATGCCAAATGGGAAGCTGCCTAAATGACAGATTGAAAGACCATAAGTACAACACAACGAAAATATTATCAGGGCATCTCTAGATATTCATTGTAGGGACTGCTGCTGCTGCGCACATTATTGGAAAGAAACTAACATCATGTCCGAAACAACAGATAGGCTAACAGGGATGATCATTGAAGCCCTGGAGAAACAATAAAACTGGGTGAGTCCTGGGTCAACAAGCCGCCCGGCATGCTTTCGGAGAAACCTTTCAGATTCCTTACAGCAACCATTTTTCACACATAGTAGGCTTTAGAATGTGATGCTCTTTCACGTCCGTTATATTTTTCTATCTTCTGTTAATTCATGTTCAGCCAGTACTTATTCTGTGCATCCAGTGAATAAACCTTCAGATTTTAGTGCGCTCAGTGTACGTGTCGTTCTTCGTCTGGTGCCTTGTGTGCTGTTGCGCTATTTTACTACGTTAGAAGGAGTAGTTTTGCTTCAATCCGTCGCTACCGATGTTATGCGTCAAAAAAATGCGATCTTTGCTACTCGTGACGTTAGCATGCTATGTGAGTGCTATCACATGCGTGTGTGCAGATAGGTTAAATGCTTTCACTATTTTTTCCTTGCGTGTGAGCCGTCTTCCATGTGCTACATGTACGTTTGCATATATATGTGGTGATTCTTTACGCTGCACCAAATGTTTAAAAAGTGCCTCTGGTCGATGCCCGAATTCTTACCCTAGATGACTTGGCCAAAAAATCTTCGACAACAATGAAAATGCTTAATTGAGTATATATCATTATTACAGCAGTTAGGTATTCATTTTTTTAAGGCATGCATTTCAATCTTCGAATCGTACCTCGTGAGTTTGGAAGACATGTCGACTTAGGACGAATTCTCGCGATTATAGAGCTTTGGATATGTGAGCTGTCAAATTTGCGTTAAGAATAACCTGTTGATCCTCTGAATTTTTCCTGAAAACGCTGTTTTATACATTGAGTCATAATAGTAACTAGCACGATAATGCATTTTGTCGCATACTTCGAAAATAATATATCGAAAAGGTGTAGCCTTGAACATTCTTTCCGGGTGGGTATATGCCTTGCGAACTGACCCGCTATAACTTGCAGATTGAAATATGTGCCGCAAAGTAATAAATTTGTAAAGTAAATATATGATTACGTTAATAATTGAAATAATAATTTTGATTTCTCGTGGAAGTAGTGGCCTTATAATCGTGTAATTTAGTTCAAATGTTGGAACTGCGCCATAGGTCACAGGCAAATTTTAAAGGTTTAGTGCTGTTAACCACACCCACTATAGTTAAAAAATAGGAGTTTCTTGCCACCGTATAGTCATAAGAAGAAATATACGTTGAAAAACAACTTTATTTGCAACGTTTAGGCCGGGGAGTGACCTTTACCAAGAATACTCCGGGTGGAGTCTGCACGCAGCAAATTTCAACCGCTTGCAACGTGTTGTGTAATATTACGCCGTTCACAAAGTAGATAACATAGCCGCCGTTACGTTTGTAAAGCCAGCCTTGATACAGGCCAAGACCCAGCTGGATGTCTTCCCCTGCCCCCGCCCCTTTATATATATATATATATATATATATATATATATATATATATATATATATATATATATATATATATATATATATATATATATATATATATATATATATATATATATATATATTGTCACGTGGGGTGACGAATGAAGAACACAGTAGCAATGCTGTGAAAGACGAAACTAACTTTTTTGGACTAACCTGTGCCCACAAAAACAGGCTACACTTAAAGAACGGCGACAACGGCGAACACAGACGGCAATCGTCAAAATCTGATGAGCGGGTCAGGCGCGTCGGCTTTTACAGATCAGTCGTCGAATGTTCCAGTGTAACCACTGGGACCCGCGTGCCTTCCACAAAGTTATACATCATTCGCGTCGCGCAGACATGCCATCAGATTGCACAACGTTCGGTCACAGACAGCGGATGGAACCAAGGATAACATTCCAGAAACTTCGGATACATGCAGACGCGTCCTGCGCTGTGCGATAACATTTGTTAGGCGGTGAACCGTGGTCCGTTTGGCAGACATTCTCAGATCATGAACAGCAGGTTGCCATTATCCCTCAAGAGAAAAGTTTATAGCAGCTGTGTCTTACCAGTACTCACGTACGGGGCAGAAACCTGGAGGCTTACGAAAAGGGTTCTGCCTAAATTGAGAGCGACGCAACGAGCTATGGAAAGAAAAAAATGATAGGTGTAACGTTAAGGGATAAGAAAAGAGCAGATTGGGTTAGGGAACAAACGCGAGTTAATGATGTCTTAGTTGAAATCAAGAAAAAGAAATGGGCATGGGCAGGACACGTAATGAGGAGGGAAGATAACCGATGGTCATTAAGAGTTACGGAATGGATTCCAAGGGAAGGAAAGCGTACCAGAGGGCGGCAGAAAGTTAGGTGGGCAGATGAGATTAAGAAGTTTGCAGGGACAACATGGCCACAATTAGTACATGAACGGGGTAGTTGGAGAAGTATGGGAGAGGCCTTTGCCCTGCAGTGGGCATAACCAGGCTGATGATGGTGATGATGAACCGTGGTCGCCTGATAAATAGGCAAGTACACCTGTCAATATATACCAGGGGTTCTTTTACCGTTCACACAGTTTTAAATATTGCTTGTTGAAGGAAGTATTGCTCTAGCCTTGGACCAAGATAACCCAGCGAAGGAGACATTACTAAGACGGTAAATTCAATTCAAATTAACCAATTCATGGTAATCGTAACCCACTTTTTTTACTAAATACTTTGGAGTGCACATTGCAGTGCACGAGTTGAAGCCAGAGATCTTACAAGGCACATCCACTTCAAACAAATTTTGAAGCTAGAACCAATTTTTAGAAAAGCGCGTTGAAGCCTTGGAAAAAAGCCTTGCTGGTCTTCGTATTTTTAAATAACCGCCTTTCTATACAATAAAACAAACGCATTATTTTGAGAACGCTTATCTCAAAACTGACGTGATGTTCAGAATTCGTTGGAAGTGAATGTGACTTTCGAAGTCATTGACTACAGCGCCAAGATTGTAATATGCACCGTAACGTAATTAGTTAGAACGATAATTAGCAGAGCCTTGTTAATTAGTAAAATATTCATAGCATTTTTTCATACAAATTGTGTCTGCGTCTACGGGTAACCTAGCTCAACAACTTGAATTGCGCTACATGCCACCGGTAATATTTCAACTTCTGTAAACCATAAAAAGAGACCTCATACATACTTTTAAACGTACTTTAAGCTGTGACTTAATATCGTGACTGTATCTGGTACACCTTCTTTCTCGCACTGTCGGATATCGCTACTATTCTGAGGTGAATATACAACGACATTTCGCACACGATGTATACAAAATGTTTCACTTGACTGACAGCTGCTGACTGACTACTGCACGTGGTAAATATTTTACCCTATGATCTGAAATAAGGTCTTTTAGCGCATATATTTGAGTGTGTTGATGTCTACCTCCGAAAGCCGTTAGGCTTACGCAGTACATAAGAAAGGCAGTGTACAAGCACCAAGTGGCTCCAAGAAAGAACATCGTAAGGCATAAGTAATGCGCACGCAACGAATTGTGTGTAGCATCGCACCGTCTTGCTTAACTTCCCACGTTGGAGAGAGAGGACGTTGGGACGAACAATCGCTTTGCGAGAGTATGATTATAAAGATCGTGAAGAGAGGCCTTGTAGGCCTTTGGCCACTCCCTTCAAACTGTGTGGGTGTGCACTCAAATTTGAATGGGGCACAATGGCAGTCCACGATATCTGTAGAAAAACCACGGGTGCTATGCTGTTTCTATTTCTGCATTCAACCCTCCACAGATTGGTGGAAATTTTTTTGGGCTACGCCCGCATTGCTTGTATGTCACGTGATGTTACGAAAACTGCGAAAACGAGTTATTTGACATGGCGTGTGCGCAGACGTTATGTATGAATAAAACGATCGAATGAAACAAATTATTAAATCGGCCCCATGGGCCCTATAACATAAAAATATTCCAATCTGTCTTTATTTCAATTTCCTGACGTCAAATTGACGTAACCGCCGGCGCAGGCATCGGGCGGTGACCGGCATCGTTGTCTGAACATCCCAATGAAACGCGCTTCTAATTCGTACCAGGTCACCTTTTTTCGCTTTCGAAGCAAATAACGTTGCCTACATGCAGCGGTTCTTCCTGTCTAATTGGCTGACAAGAGGCGAAGAGCACGTTCAAGTGTAGAGACCTCCGATGGGGCCGAGTCAGCGCCGTGAAAATAGATAACCGGATGAAGACGTTGATGTTGGCGTATGCGATTGACCCGCTTCGCCTTAGTTAGCTCGTGGCGGCTGGTCGAAAATCGCTGTGGTGTGCAGCGGAAGGTAAAGAATGTCGCCAAACGGATCCTCAGGAAGGTAGAGTTGGCAGAGCAACGTCGCATACCTGTGGTGTACAGGCAAGCATGTTTATTATGCGAAAATAAAACCATACTCACCAGCAAGTGCGAGTAGCGATGTCTGAACAAACAGCCGGCACCCATCTTCTATTCCTTTCGGAACGGGCAGTCTGTGGTTATTGAGAGAAAAAAAAAGTCAGTTTCATTCGGCATAATAACGCATCTTTATAGCGTACACGTCACTTCGGCGCGGCGAGTTTTCGCGCTCTTGTGACGTCGCGTGACAGACAGGCGAAGTTGGGGCAGCCCCAAAAATTTTGACATTACTTGAGTGCTAATAGTGAAAAAACGCCGAATGAGGAAGAATTATTATTTTTCTTCGGTTTAATCATGCATAATCAGTTTGTACACGTCATATTGACGCGAAATAAGTTTGCACGTGTTGACACGGGACCCTTAAGGCGAGAACGATGAAGTTCGTGTTTGCGCGCGGGCTCTCCGAGGACCAGCCATCGCTAAAGGCAGACGTTTTTTCCCAATCTGTCGGTGGTAAACTGTTTTAGTTGCCATAGCTGGGTGACATTTCTGGTGGAGGTGCTGGGTACGGTCGATGTTAAGATCTCCGGAGCATACCCCAGGCCTCAGCCCGGCGAGTAGTTCAACCGAGCTTACCCCTGTGCACGTACGTGCCAGCCGACGCCTCCAGGGACTCCAGCCACAGCACGGTCTGCTACCCGAACGAACTAGAATGACGACCCAACCACCACCTGCCACTCCTGCAGCATCGCACGTTGTCGTCAATCACATCCGGACGCCGAATCTCTTCCACGGAAGTGCTTCAGAGGACGCCGATGACTGGCTTGACCATTTTGACCGGGTTGCCAACCTCAACGACTGGAACCACGAGCGTAAGCTACGTTACGTGTACTTCGCTCTTGAGGAGTCCGCGAAAACATGGTTTGAGAACCACGAGGCGACACTGACGTCATGGGAAGAATTTCGTAGGCAGTTCCTCAATGCCTTCGCCAGGGCGGATAGGAAGGAGAGGGCGGAGTTAGCGTTGGAGGCAAGAATTCAAGGCCCGAATGAGCGAGTGACGGCGTACGTAGAAGACATGAATCGGCTTTTCAGACGTGCGGACCCTTTGATGACTGAAGCAAAGAAGGTGCGCCATCTCATGCGCGGCGTCAAAGAGGAAATCTTTGCTGGCCTCATTCGAAATCCGCCGGCGACACTTGCCGAGTTCCATGACGAAGCCACTACTATGGAAAAGGCCCTTCAACAGCGGGCCAGGCAAAACAACCGCGACGCCATGATTTCAAGGGAGCTCTCTGCCGTTACCCTCGGTAACGACGTTGGCGCCCTGCGAGAACTCATCAGGGCTGTCGTCAAGGAGGAACTGCAGAAGCTGCAGACGACCACTGCCCCTGTGGGACAACATTCCATTGCGGAAATGGTGCGCGCCGAAGTACGACAGGCCGTCCATATTCCTGGACAGTACGAGGCACCACAGCAGGGACCGCACGCCGCAATGAGTTACGCTGAAGCAGTACGCCGTCCGTCACCCTCAAGTGCGTGCAGCATGGTACACCCCACTCAACAAATGGACGTAAGCTTCAGGCCGCCTCGCAGCCCACCGCACATCGCCGAAGCAAGGACTAGGAAGAGCGACGTCTGGTGCACCACAGACTACAAGCCCCTTTGTTTTCATTGTGGCGAAGCCGGACACATCTACAGAATGTGTCCTTATCGTTAGGTGGGGCTCCGTGGATTCTCGCCGAATGCACCTCGTCCACGACCTGGTGAGCGGCCGCCGGAAATAGAGAGTTTCGTTGCGAATCGTCGAATGTTGATCAGCGATGGCAGGAGCCCCGTTCGTCGTCTCCTGCTCGTTACAGGTCATCTTAAAACCTTGGAATTCAATGCAGACACATTGAACGCTGCCATAGACTCGGCACACGACAGAATAATAAAAAGTGGCCAGTAATATTTAGGTTCCTGGACTTAAGAAATAACCTTGAATTCCTCAGTAGCGTCAGTAAACTAACAGGTGCCACTATTAACGAGGGCTTCTCTGCACGTGTACGACAAATTCTGAAGATTCTGTGACATCATTCTGTTGATATTCCTAAGCAAACGGCCAAATAGTGATTGCAGTATGATCCCCTGATCATCGACAGCGTTAGTTACACGTGGAATGATGCTCTCTACATGGTTGTTCGAGCTCCTTGTGCCGCAGTTGCTAGGAGCACTGAGTGACTAGTTCATGAACAAAAGCTGGCACTTTTGAACATAAATGCCCGTAGTTTGCTTAACAAGGTTGAAGAATTCAATTGGCCTGTCAAGTGTCACAGTCCATCAGTTATTTGGGTTACTGAAACGTGGCTTAACAACTGCATATCGTATTCCGAATTTAAATGTGGTTATCAACAGCAATATCTAACTACAGACCATTATCTCTAATTTCCACATGCTGCAAGCTTAAACACATTATTCACAGGCATATTTCTCAATATTCAACTTGTCACAATCTCCTTTCACGAACCAGCACGGTTTTCGAACCGGTTTTTGCACTGTGACGCAGCTCACCCAATTTACGCACGACATAGCTTCTGCCCTCAGTATTCCCGCAGAACATGCACCCCATCACAATGTCGAGAGAAGAAAATGCCGCACGAAAACGATTCTCAAAAACCACGGCGCGCGGGAGGGGGTGCTCTTCGTAGATGCCGCGTGGTACCCCCGAAACAGGGACGACAATGGTGGTGTCGGCGCTGACAAAGGTAACTCCCTCTTCGCAATGGCGGTCGTATGCACGAAAGGAAACACCGTGACGGCGGGCTCCGTAATGACTAGATCGTCGGAGGCAGCGGAAGAAACGGCAATCGCATTGGCTATAATCAGCGGCGGCAACAATACAGAACAATAATCAGCGACTCCAAGACGGCTATTAGGAATTTCACAAAGGGCTGGGTCTCCACCGAGGCGGCCAAAATCCTAAACCACAGAGCAGAAGACTTTAAGAACGGCACAATTACACCCAAATACCTCAAATGGATCCCGGCACATATGGGAGAAGTTACCATGAGTGCCCCTCCCAACCTCAACGAGAAGGCCCATCGAGTCGCGCGAAAACTAACCCACCGCGGCACGGACAGTGACGGCCCAACACCCCGCAACCCCCGGGGAAGGGGGAAGGACTGCGGTGGAGGCGATGGAGAAGACGGAGGAGGCGACGACGACGAAGAAGCGATAAAAGACGACAGGGACAGACTGGTCACGTAGCACGACATACTGACACACTACACGAAACAAAGAGAAGCATACCCACAACCCCACAAACAACTCGACAGGTCTCAAGAAACAGATTGGAGAAGATTGCAAACCAGAACATTCCGAAACCCAGTACACTTAAACAGAATAAATTCAACACAATATCCAGACGCAAGCTGCAAGCTCTGCAAACACGAACACGCAGACATGGCACACATCTTGTGGAAGTGCACACAGATCAGTTTAGTATACGTAGAGGACAAGATAGAACCGGACCTTCTCGAGGAGCGATGGCTAAGCGCTCTGACTAGCTCAGAACTACACGACCCATTATGGGCTATCCAGTGGGCCCGGGCAGCGGTGGAAAGGCTATGCCTCACCGCACACAATGCCCGGGTGGCCTGAGCCCGGGCTGACAACCTCGCAGGTCCTTTTTCCATTAAAGTTTTTTCCGTCCGTTGCCGATCAAATCGACGCCATGTTTATTGTTTATTCGAAAGCATTTCACCTGGTCTGCTATAAAAAGCGTCTGTGCCAACTGCGCGCAATATTTCATGACACTAAATTACTTGACTGGATCACCGACTACTTACACTTGTTTTCTCAATTTATCACTTTTAACCTTGCTTTTCACCAGTCGAAGTTAGATCAGGCGTGCCTCAGGGCTCGGTGATTGGTCCTTTATTATTCGTAATTTAATTTAATTGCGAAATAATTTTAATTAATAACACCGCCATCAAACAGCGGCTATATGCTGATGATTGAGTCCTTTATAGCACTGTTACTAACACTCATGACCAACAGGAAATAAACAAGGCTTTTTCATCGTTCTGCAAATGGACTTCAATCAGATCAACTTCAATAAAACAATCGCCATGTTCTTTGGTATCAAAAAGAAGCCATTTCATTTTTGTTACAACGTTAATGGCAGCCATTTGTCTCGTGTTATTGACTTCAAGTACCTGGGTGTTATTTTTTCACACAGTGTAAATGGCATGCTCACGTTAACCACATCACTGCAAAAGCGCTTAGGAAACTTGACTACCTTAAAGATGCTTTAAAAATGCAACAAAGGAATGTGAACTAACTGCTTACAAATCACTAGTTCGCCCAATACTAGAATGCGCCTCAACTGTTTGATCCCCTCTCTGGGCGCGTGACATTGACCACTTGGAATCAATTCAGAAAAAGGCAATCAGATTCGTCTATGGTCGCTATTATCGCAGCTTTTCACCTTCCTCACACGCCCACATATTATCGTTGCAGACTTTCGAACATAGACGCACACATGAACGTATCATCTTGCTGCATAAGATTATTCACAAGTCATCCGGCATTCAGGCACCCTTCTCTTTTAAATTTTTGAGCGTACCTTCAACCAGACGAAGCCATTTACTAAGCATCGTTCCGTTTATGCACCGTATCACCTTTTTTAAATTTTATTTGTTTCTGCTTACAACCGAAATCTGCAAAAGTTTCGATGGTTCCCTTCGCGCACTGCCACTTGAGTTCGTTGAGCAACTGCCTAATCATATTACCTGTTGATTTGTTCTTTTCTAGTTTCATTTCTTGTGTATTTACTAAAATCTGTACCCACTCCTGCTATGTCTCGAAATAGACAGGGGTATATGTTTATAAATAAATAAATAAATAAATAAATAAATAAATAAATAAAAAATAAAAGTCGTGAATTTCGTCCGTAAGGCGAATCACCGATTTTGATAGCAAATTGGTAGACAGCTGTACGAAATAAGCACAGCAGTTTTATCGGCCGTATCAACTTGGAAAGATTCGCTTAGTCGCTGAAATCACATTCATGGTGTCAGCGTGCACATATAAACTTGAACAAAGCACACTCGATGACCACGGACACTCGCTGTAAAACGCTGGCGTGAGGAAGCGCGGCTGCAGTAGTGTGCAAAGTGAGTTTCGTGCTGTCCATCACTTCAACGCAAACTGAGCGGCAACAGCGCAGCACGTACAAACATATGAGCCTTCTTCAGATCGCTTGCAAGAGACAACTCGCACGACCGCGCACCGCCGAGCAAAGTACGCAGTTTCTGACGTAGTAGAAGCCGCCCCCTCAATCCCGCGCTGCCTGCCCGCTTTCTTCCGTTTCGTGCGTCAGAGTGAGCCGCGACCATTGCATCCATTGCATCCATTGCGACCATTGCATTGCGCCCTTTGCATCTGGTCGCGAACTACGGAGTTCCTTGCTGGTGTTTTTCGAAATGTTTACGTTTTGCTCTAATTGGTAGCATTGCGGTATCCTCAGTGTAACTACGTGCCAAGGTGATCTCAGGAAATCTTGCACGTAGCGGGCATACAGCCCTGGGCATTCGTGAGAAGCTTTTCTTGTCGTTTGAAGCGAGCGGAACCTCTAAAGAATCGCTGCCCGACACTTGTTTCACCTTATTCTCACTACTAATTAAACTTTCAATTCTTAGATACGTGAAGCCTGCATACAAAACACCACTGTATCATCTAGTCATATGATGGCGTTGTACAGTTCCTTAATAAAAAGCGCTAAACATGCTTTTGCTGATTATGCGTAGCTTCAGAGTGGCAGAGCTCGCCACGTGTTTCATGCAATGCAAAGTGCTCACTACAGTGCCGGTTGAGCCGTTTCTCACGCAAAAACAATGTTACTTGCGCAACTTCATGTACTTATGTATGGAAGTGATACTGCAGGAATGTAAGGATCAGCGTAGTTGGACAAGCAAAAGGAATGTAACAAATAGCGTCTATAGATAGTATTCAAAGGCGAAAACATTTCATGTCCAGAGACATATTCACGAATAGTCCTTGACTCGAAGCTCTTTCTCGACTGCATGAATTAAAACAGCACAGTCTCTGGACCTAAGGACGCCCTACTTCTCAAAAACGCTCCTTGCGGATTCCTGCAATGAAAAGTTGCCGCAAATCTCGCAGTGTTGTTAATTTAACGTAAACGTGACCACATTTAACGAGTTCTAGATCCCCTTTACGACACCTCTATCTGTTTAGAAGCTTAACTAGATGGGGTGGCATAACTACAGGCCTAATAAACAGCAAGTTTATCTGGTAAAGTTCCCACAGGGACTTTGGCTAAGTTGAATGTGCCATCCCCCATTACATTCCAGAGCGAACATGTGTGCCTCTGTTTGTCACTGTCTTTGGAGACATAGCGAATAGCTCATCACCGAGCCATCTGGGTGCACCAGCGGTTGTTTTTCGGCAAAGCACAGTGCTGTGATTTGACACCGCTTTTGACCATTAGGATTTCTCCTCGCTTTTCATGCTGCGAATACTGTATCGTAACCATCGGCGGCAATTCAAATAATATTTTTAAATATCATATAATGAAACACGTCAATGAACGTCATCGTCTTAATAATCATCATCATCACCACCAGCAGCAGCAGCAGCCTGGTTACGCCCACTGCCGGGCAAAGGCCTCTGCCATACTTGCCCGGTCATTTACTAATTGTGCTCATGTTGTCCCTGTAAACTTCTTAATATCATCCGCCACCTAACTTTCTGCCGCCCCCTTCTACGCTTCCCTTCCCTTGGAATCCAGTCCGTAACCCTTAATGACCATCGGTGATCTTCCCTCCTCATTACATATCCTGGCCATGCCCATTTCTTTTTCTTGATTATAAGTAAGATGTCATTAACTCGCGTTCGTTCCGTTAACCAATCTGCTCTTTTCTCATCCCTTATCCCTCAAGAGAAAAGAGTATAACAGCTGTGTCTGACCAGTACTCACGTACGGGGCAGAAACCTGGAGGCTTAAGAAGAGGGTTCCACTTGAATTGGAGATGATGCGACGAGCTATGGAAAGAAGAATGATGGATCTACCACCAATTGAAACATAAAACCATAAAAATTTAAGGCAAGTCAACCGGATGCTAGATATCTATACACACATATATATATATATATATATATATATATATATATACATTTTGTAGCAATTTGAAAATTTTTGAATGATATGTTGGATACGCTAAAAAGCACACTAAGGCCCAGGGAATGCACGTCGACACCGATAACATCTCGTTGCAAATTTTTCCACGAAAAGCAGGCCGTTTTATGTACGTTAGTGAGTCTAGGTGTAGCCTCGAGTGAAGTAATGTTCTAAATTACGGGGTATACTAGAGCTTAACTCGTCTCGCCCCAGCAAGAACTTCTATACAGAATATATATTAGAAATTTGTTCGTATCTCCTTTGCTGATGATACAAGTGGTTTTGTACGTGCAATTTTTAAGGTCAGATTCCAGCGATGCGTCACCCAACTTTGTAATTTGCAGGGAAGCTGGAGCACGATATATGTTTCAGACGCCCTGAAACCATTTCATTTGTATCACTACGGCCTAATTATTCTTCATTGCTTTTACTGTGTTAAGGACCCCAAATTTTGCGTAAGTCATTGCTAACGAAATCTGGTCGAAAACCGCTATTCTCATGTAGAGAATAATTTCCGAAATATCCTTTGAGTTTTGCTCTGAAGGAATGAACGATATAACACACGTTGCTTTAGTATTTGATTGTCGCAGCCGGTGCAGTTTCATTGTGCACGTTAACGAGAAGAGACTAGACTATTTATGTGCGAGTCATTGCTTCTACAATACCGGACCGTTAAATTCACTGATACATTACGAAATGATTAGATTTCCTGAACCACAATATTTTATTCAAGATGATGCAAATTGGACCAGCTCTTATACATAAAAATTGCTTTGTGGTACAACATGAGACTGCAACTTCGACTAAACAAACTATGAAGAGGCCTGTTTTAACATAACTTCATTTAAGAAATATGAGAGACATTTGTATGGCTACCAATGTTTATTTTTTCTGTGTTTTGATTCGCGCCCATTCCGGTAGGTAAATGAGTATCTTTTCTGTTTAGTTGCTTTCTGATTTCAATTTCTTTGCATGCGTGTATGGCCAAATTTAATGATATTGCGAGACAGCTGTTATGTCTCAACGGCTTATTTCGCAGGTCGTGCGCTAAAGACGACGACTGTGGCCATGATGATGAATATATACAGATGAAGAAGAGGAAGGGGTAAAAAAAATGCTCACACAATTTTCCCCGCGCGTGGAAGCGGCCAACCTGGCCGCTGGTTACGCTGGATATGGCGGGAAACGCCGTACGAAAGGCTTTGAACGCGAATCATGCTCAATCTCTGTGGCACGGCAGCGGCCTTTCAAAGGCGGAACAACTGGAGTGACACGATAGTTAACTGGCGAAGTCTGTTCCCGAACAATGTAGGGCCCGATATAACAGGACTTAAATTTGTCCCACAATCCAGGAACGCGAACTGGTGTCCGCAGTAACACTTCGTCTCCAGCGTGGAAGGAAACGACACGGTGAGATGCATCATAGCGAATTTTGCGGTCTTGTTGACTGGCGTCGGTGTTGAGGCGGGCACGTTGGCGACACCGGGCAATGCGCGAAACGAACTGCTCACACACTGATGTGGACGAAGGCACGGGGACACCGAACAAAGTAGCGTCGAGGATAGGGAGCGTTTGGCGGCCATACACAAGCAAAAAGGGCTAGTACCCCGTAGTGCGTTGGACGGCCGTGTTGTATGCGAAAGTGACGAATGACAGAATGGCATCCCAATTGGTGTGGTCAAGGTTGATGGACCTAGATATCATGTCGGACAGCGTGCGATGAAAGCGCTCTGTGAGACCATTATGTTCAGGGTGGTAGCTGGAAGTCGTTTTATGGATGGTATTGGACGCACGGAGAACATCGTCGAGAAGTTTAGAGAGAAAGGTCCTGCCGCGGTCACTCAAAAGAACACGTGGGGCTCAGTGCCGTAAAAAGATGGCTTCCAAGAAAAAGGCTGCAACCTCCTCGGCGGATCCCGAAGACAGTGCGGCTGTTTCAGCGTACCGTGTCAAGTGGTCTACAGCTGTGACGATCCATCGTTTACCGCCAGTGGTTTAGGGTAGCGATCCATAGAGGTCGATACCAACGACTGCGAAAGGAGCTTCAGGACACGGGACAGGTTGGAGCAGTCAAGGCGGAGGTGAGATCAGACATTTGCAGTGTTGGCAGAGCGAATAGGAAGCCACGTATTTTGCTACGCTGGTTGCAAGTCCAGGCCAAGAGAAGCGGCTGCGAATTCACTCATAGGTTTTATGGAAAGGAAAGTGACCGGAAGTGGGATCGTCGTGAAAGGTCTCCAATATCTGGGCCCGAAGTGATCGGAGAACGACAGGAAGCTAACGGTGTCCTTCGGGATGAAACACGTAACGGTAAAATATGGAATTTTCGATATTGAAGTTCAGCTGCGGACGGAGCCGAGCGTAAGGTGGGCGAGATGATCCGCGAATATGTTCCATAACGGAGTGGCTATTGGTCATGCTCACAATATTTTAATGTCGCAAGGAAAGCACTGTGGGACAGCACAGCAATACCTGCTATTATTTGATATTAATTTCCGCACTTGTGACAAATGCGGAAACTAAGATCAAATGTAGCCAGGTATTGATGTGCTGCTTTGCAGTTTCAAGACGCTGCTTGAACCTAGAAAGGCATATCAGAAATTTTGGTAACTGCTTTCGGTTATTTTGCTAATGATGGAACGGAGGACTTCTGCGGAATTTAGGATTTAGCGGCCGAAATAGGATGTGTGTGTGTGTGTGTGTGAAGAAAAAAAAAACTCCTCTTGTTCTGCTGGTCTCCCGATGCGGTGCGGAAGTGCCGCATTACCTAAAAATATGAAAGGCCAATTCCCAAATACTTGGACACTGGATGCATATTGTCTTGTGAGATCTAGACACAATAGGTGTACTTACCCTACACCAGCAACGGGCCCAAATGTTCGTGTAAGAGCTCACGAGTGGTTTTGGACAACACAGTTTTGGCGGACGTAATGTCTTCAACCTCACATATTATTCTAAAGGTCCTTGGGGATCGCTTATTTCAGAAATCTATGAGCAAGGGGAACTGTGAGCTGGTTTATGTTATTGTAAAATGCGCTAAAGTACTAGCAAGGTTGCGCCTGTACTTTCATATAACTTTCTTTTACATAAATGGCTGCGAATTGCGTTGTTTCGGCATCCTAATCTTTCTATTACACGTGTGTTCCGTGAAACACGCCAGCAACTGCTGAACCTGCTGAACGTTTTTGTGGCGCATGTCAGCTCTTTGACAAATATAAGCGAACATGCCTAGGCAATGTTTACGGCATGCTTTAACAGAGCCTGCCAACAATAGGTCGAGAATAATAACTGCAGTAACAAAGTATTTCGTTCGTAAGTGCTGTTTGCTACCCGCCAGTCGTCTTCGTTAATATTGCGGTAAGGTGATAACGCCATTCGAGGGGCGGTGATAGCGCCGCCTGCTGTCGGTCTCCCAGTGTGTCGTCGCGTTGGCGGTTATCTGTTGCGGCTGGTAACGTCACACCGGCCCTATATATCTGAGTTACTCAGCGGGGAATGAAGGCTGATTCCTGGTTGGGATGACCAGTGTCTCAGCTTCTTAAAATATTACGCCCATCATTAGGATCAAGTGACACCGCTGTACGAACAGTTATAGCGCCAATACTTCTTTTATAATTCTGCCCGAATTTTCGTCGTATTGTTTTGCACTTACTAGGTCGTGCTGTGACCTTGTACTTTTACCTATAAGACGTGTTCAAAACAGAAAGCATTTAGTATGGAGCCTACACTACCACGTAAACAAACGTACAAATGAAAAGTACAGATTCTATCAGTCATGAGGTCGTTATAGGGGATTATGATGCAGCTAAGGTATTTTCGAAATGAAAATTGTTGGTCCGAAGATCCCAAAGAGTGAGTCTTCATATTCAAGGAAGCCAGCATAGTAGGTTCGCTGTGGCAATAAGCATTCGTATTAGCAAAGAAAGCATGATTCGCACGAGTAAATAAGCATCATGTTTTTTTTGAAAGGTGCCGTGGTTTGCAATCCATATAAATTGAACTTTTGCTTGAACATCAGCCGGGAATGTGGCCTCGCAACACAAGTTTGCAGAAACGGCCATGGTATAAATTTGTGACTTGTAGTTTTCAATTGCAATATGAGCCAATCAAAAGTTCTCGCCTAAACCCTAATACTTTTGTCCTAAACGGAATTCGTAATTTCTTGACTAATATGCAGCAGTTTGTTCATGTTAACAATCGTATCTCAACTAGGAGTCCAATTCTGTCCGGGGTGCCCACCATACGTCTGTTGACACACGGTTGTGTGGTTCATCTTCCCATTCACAGCGGCAATCACTCACAGTAATGGCACCACGACGTTTTTATGACAACGGAGGCAAGCCTACCACGGTGTGACAATGGAGAAATGACAAAGATGGCATTAGAATGGTATGAGGACCACGAAACGACGATGAGTGCAAGGCAATAATGGCGTGATGATGACTAGATCACGAATGCTGTGCAACGACGATGACATTACGATGATGGTATAGCGGGAGTCGGGTAACAAATGGGTTGAGGCATATTCAACTAATAGAAAGCAGTTTGTTGAACTCCAATCTAGTGTATCTAGGAAGCTCAGCGTTACATCCGGTGTTCCCCAGGGGAGTGTTTTGGGGCCTTTAGTATTCCTTATATATGTAAATGATTTAGTGCAAGTAATCCCTGACTCAGTGTCTATTAAAATTTCTGCGGATAATTGTATTGTGTTTAAAGAAATAACCTGCCATGAAGATCATAAGCCATTGCAGCGAACTCTCAGCGACATTGAAGGCTGGTACGCAGAATGGGACATGGAACTAAACGTTAACAAAAGAGTGTTATTGAATTTAACGAGGAAAAAGAATCCTCGCGTGTTCAAGCATTCAAGCAGTAACTCAATATATGTATTTAGCGATTACTCTTTCTAGTGATTTGACATGGGGTGCGCACATCTCGGCAATTTGCGCAAAAGATTTTCGGAAACTATGTTTTCTTTTCAAAAAGTAAGCTTAAAAGGCAACTGTGAATGGTAAACTTCAAGCACGCAATGCCAATACCAGATCTAAATTTCAGTATGCATGCGTTGTATAGGATCGCCACACAAAAAGTGATATACAGTGCGTGGAACGCCTGCAAAAGAAAGCAATGAGATTTATATTTAATAAATATTGTGCCGTGGTGGTGGCGTTGAATAACACAGTAGCAATACTGTGAGTCACAAAACTAACTTTTATTGGGCGAACCTGTGCCCACAAAACAGGCTACACTTATAGCACAATGATAGCGGCAAACACGCTCAGCGATCGTCGAAAATCTGATCAACGGGTCGAGCGCGTCGGCTTTTATACATCAATCGTCGAATGTTCCAGACTAATCGTTGGGACCCGCGTGCCCCCCACAAAGTTCTACACCATTCGCGTCAGGCGATGAAATCAGATAACATAAGGTTCGGCGGCAACAGAAAGCAGATAGAAGCATCGATGACTTTCCAGAAACTTCGGATACATGCAGGCGCGTCCCGCGCTGTGCGATAACATTTCTTAGGCGGCGAAACGTAGTCGCCCGATAAAGATAAGTACACGTGTCAATATAACAGGCTGGATTCTCCAACTAAGCTCATGACTGCGCATAATATCCCCACATTAGCTGTACGGAGAAAAAATTTCTGGACTAAAATGCTTGCATAATATTTTGTCTGCGAAAATAAATATATCTTTACCCTCATATTTAAAGTCCAGTTACAAGAAGACCAACGCGTAACACTCACAAACACTCCCTACAACCAATTTTTGCGAAAAGATAGGCTATTAACGGAGTTTTTTCCCACGCACAGTTTCAGAGTGGGACAGTCTACCTGAATTTGTTTGTCAGGCTGAAAACTATGACGCAACCCTTGAACAGCATTTGTTGAGTTAAATATCAACCCAGCCTAACTGTTGTACTATTTCTGGTGCAAGTACTGATGTAAATTATTAATTGGCTGTTCTTTTTATGTGTGTGTGTGTGTGATAAATATCATCCTAGTGAAACCGACGAATTATATTGTCGTTCGAATATTGTTGGGAATTATTTCTGTGCTGTTCCTTTCCCATTTCATTGTAATTACACTGCTGCTTAGGCCTAGTTGGCCTGCAGTATTGTGAAATAAAAAAAGCTGAAGTCAGCACAATACCATGGTGGCGTGAGGACGACGGTTAGACAAATGATGCACTCTAGCGACTAACGACGACTAGCGATGATGATTTGACAAAGGCAGCGTAATGTCAATTTAATGACAACCGAATGAATGCAATAGAATAACGAAGGAGTGATATCCATGGATGAAGAAGGCCTTGTGTTAAAGACGGCATGACTAGAATGGGATGTCGAGCACTGTGTAATCACGATGGCGCGACGTCGATGGCATGCCGAGAGCGTGATGACGAAATTTGCCGGACGACAATATAATGACCGCAATGCCAACCGCAACTACGCTATGACAACGAATGCACGACGACTCTATAGCGCAAAAACATGATCATGATGGCATGACAACGGCATAAGGATAATGTGATGACGAAGAGTGCAGAATGACAATGACCCGAAAACGACCGTATAGCGAAGCCTGCATGACGACGATGGCGTGACAATGACGGCATGACCGACATCCGATGAAGCAGGAGTTACGACGACAGAACGACCATAAGTAAACGACCACGGCGGCATCACAACGGTGGTGCTAGAATGACCGTAAGACGCCTGTTAGATGACGACCACGCGACAAAGCTCAAATGAAGCTTGTGCAACGACCATGGCGGCATCACGACCCCGAGAAGCATGTGAGTAGTGGCCCAAGCTATTCAACAACATGGTCATTTGGGTCCGCGTAGAAGGCGTCGAAGAACACGCTGCCTCAAATCCTTCCGAAGTAAAAAAAAAGAATGCGCAAAGCAAGACGGTGACGCAGAAAAGCCATGCGCACCCGTATGTAAGGTGAGTGCTTGCTCAGAATGAGTCCGGAAACTTCCCGATTAAGCAACAAACACAGCAAGCAAAATTTTCTATTAAGCGGTGACATCAACAGGACCCGAGTAGTTGCGTATGTATGAGAGTGCTTTAAGGGAAGCACTGCATGCCCGCTGATCGCGCCCTTAATTCCTATCTGCTGCCTGCAGTTGAAGTGCGTGGGAGCGTTAAAACTTTAATCTTAATGGGAAGCCACTTGCCCTTTTAGCTTTGTTTACTTTTCAGTGCACTTTCTTTCGCAGCCGAGGCCATCCAGTAAATTATGGCCGTCTTTTCTCTCGGTTATTGTCTTCCTGGACATCCAGAAAAAGGGGTAAGGCTGGAAGTGGAAATTCAAGACGATGAGCAAAACGAGAACAAGGTGAACGCAGGAGCCAATGTTTGACAAGTGCACTTGTCTTCTTCAAGACGACATAGTATTGGTCGCCTTGAAGAAGGCAAGCCCACTTGCCGAAACATTGGCTCCTGCTTTCACCTTGTTCTCGTTTCGCTCATCGTCTGCATATCCACAACTAATTCAAAATCTTTATATGCTCTCTTGAAGAGAAATATTCTCGTATTATGTTCTCTCCTCGCACTATTTGAGACAAAATAAAGTGATGCGCAGGAAGCCAAACGAATAGCACGTTCAAGCAAGACTGTCCAATGGTAGCAGGGATGTTATCGTGGACGCCAGCCTGACTGCACCAAGGATCACGCATATTGCACTTATTGTTGGCTGTAGCCTAGTATCTGGTGGTATTTCTAAGGTGTCGGCAAGGTTTAATTGGAAATCTCGTACTATAGAATTTGTCATCGATAACGTTGTTGACCTTGTAGCCATCTCCGATGGCAACTGCAGGTGCCGACATAGGGTGCTTCTGCGAAGAAATACTTCTGAAATGTGTGTCACATCTTACTGTAATTATAGCAGAGCTCTATTTGTTTCACCTTGCACTGTGCTGAGCCTAACAGTAATGCGTTGCGCTGCGTTTTGTCTGTTTTACGAAGCATATTAACTTCTCTGCAATATAGAACTTCGTGTGGACACTAACACCTCACAATAAAGTTTTGCGAACCCTAAATATTCTATACATTATCTTGTTCAATGGCATATATATAATATTGCGACGCTACGTTGCCGGAAAGGCGATTCGTGAGGGAACGCTTATAATGTTGCCATGAAATAAAATAAGATACAAGAACATTTGGAAAAAAATTATTAAATTCGAATTCCAAAATTGTAGGTTCTTTTTAATTGTTTGCGATAACAAATTACAATAGATTTAAGAGATTATGCTTCCTGTCAGTGCCTTGAGCGATCCCTGGTAGTCTACAACGATTCAAGTTTTGTTTTATATGTTAGACGACGCTTTCAAGTTTACGAATTTGGGTGTATACATAAAAGCCGGTGTAATATTGACTAATACTGACACTGCCTGGAAAGAAGGTTCTTCGTATTGCTTGTTTGGACGCGCAAAGTGTGTGCAATAAATCAGAATGGCTTGAATGCATTTTTCTGTCATATGAACCTCACAAAATAGTCATCTAAGAAACGTGGTTGATATTCCATATAGCTGAGCATTCCCGCCTTCATAAAAATTGCTACAGTTCAGATTGTTAATGGTGAGGTTGAAATAATATTTTTACCTTCTCCTAAGGTTTTGACAGTGCGTCTCACAATGGACTAATCCTGAAGGTGGAAACAATTGGTATGTCTTCCGAAATAATCAACAGGGTTATACATTGTTTCCCTAATAGAATATAATACGTAGACATAGATGCGTCGTGCTCTGAAAATTTGGATGTCTACTCGGGAGTACCCGAAGGGTCTGTAATAGCACCGCTCTCGTTTAACATATAAACAACAATATAGCAGAATGTGTCAAATCAAAGGGTTCAGTTAAATTGTTTGCCGGCAACTGTGTCATTTCTAAAACCATAACTTCTCTTTCAGACTAAGTTGAATTGAACGTGAAGCTAAAATTAATGGCAGAATGGTGTACCCAATCGGATTTCAATATTAATTTTGAGAAAGACAGTACAGACATGTCTTACTAATTAAAGAAAGGAACTGGTGTTTTCCTTTAACATAAACGGTACCTTAATGAAGCGAGTAGATGAATATAAGTATTTGGGAATTACAATTACATCTATGTTTAAATGGACCGCGCACATTGATAACATATTCTCTTTAGCTCGTAAAATGTTGGGCTTCCTAAAACGCAAAATTAAGAAGGTGCATCAAACCACCTCAGAAACGAGGCGTACAAAGCCATAGTAAAACCTTCTCTAGAATACGAAATTATTCTGGGGGACCCTCACACAGCGGTAGATCCAGATAAATAATTTAAAGAAAATTGAGATATTGGCGGTTCGTTTTACATATCTCAGCTATAAACGCCGGGACTCTCCGTCTGCTATGTTGCACGTAACATAGCTGGAATGCTTAAAAGAACGAAGAAGAATTGCTAGAATTAAGTTTCTTAGCCGCTCATATTTTTGAAAGTAGGCATTGATCCTCAAGGATTTAAACAATCATTTGAAAAATGTCATGATAAGCCTCAACGCGTTACTATACTTTTTTTGTTCGCACGAATATTTAGAAGTATTATTTTTTTCCAATACAATTACAAATTGTAGTATATTGTCACATGCTTCTCGCCTTACCCCTGATGAGTAATTTGGA
Organism: Dermacentor andersoni; assembly: GCF_023375885.2. Taxonomy (NCBI): domain Eukaryota; kingdom Metazoa; phylum Arthropoda; class Arachnida; order Ixodida; family Ixodidae; genus Dermacentor; species Dermacentor andersoni. The sequence goes on from NC_092820.1 coordinate 56,030,390, forward strand.
CGGTCAGATTCCATTTTCTATGTTGTGCTAAGTTGCTAAGGTTGCGCGTTGCTTCTTTTCTTTTATGACTTTTTCTTACGCCTGCGATAGCTCATTCAGTTTTGTATAAACATGCAGCGTTCATTTTAGTGTATTTTTGCCAATACGCGTGCCTTCTTTTCAAGGTACAATATTTTTTTTCCTTTCTCTATTCTGCTTGTCCTACATGGACCGTATTCGACTCGCAGTAATGTGATAAATAAAAATAAAAATGAAATAAATAAATCAATAAAGTATGGCAAAAGAGGAAATTACGTGCTCTGCATAGCATACTATGCGCGAATAACAACGTCTGACAATGCTAAACGTCCGTAATTGCTCAGTGAGGTGCCATTCTTTACAGGACGGCGAAAGGCCACTCGAGGATAGGCCCTGGGTAGCTTAATGTTGTGGGTCACAGTACAACATGCCCTTCCTCCACTGCTCTTGCCGGACGCTGAACGAGTGTACAGCAACATTACTGATTTTGCCCCTCCTGCGTCATTACTTTGGAAGTTAATTGCTCCGACAGTGGCGAGAGACTTCACTATCCTGTTTATAACGTATTGTACATAGTCATATGAAAAAAATCTCTCTGGTTAAATGAGTTTATTCAGCCGCTGCACGAACTGCAATGTTCTGAACACTTGAAAGCAGTGTCAGTCATGGTGTACCAGAAACTATTTCACAACTGAACGTTCCTTCCTTCTTACTATCAGTAGTTCTCTTCTATTGTTACTGTTCCAGCTCATTGACTTAAGCATCCAGCTATTCCAGCTCATTGACTTAAGCATCAACGTTGCTTTAGCAGAAGTGCCGGAAGTAAAACACCAGCGACCTGGAAAAGTGAACTGCATAGTAGCAACAAGAGTCGTTTTATTTAGTTCAGTGACAAAGTTTGCTGGACTGTCCGCAAACGGGTAAATTCTAGAAAGTGTTGTGTCGGTTTAGTGGAGCTTGAGTTGCGCAGATTTCAACGCGGGTGACCGATAGTTCGTGCAGTGCTTGGCAGTCGTATCTATAACATAAGGACGTCTCTGTTTATATTTAACGCAATTGTGCCACAAATAATATGACTGAAACGATAATCACAATTATTCGCCCTGGTAATATCAGAATAGGGAAAATAATTTCATCCCTCATTCAAACTAATTGGCGAAAAGAGGAAGCTCAAACATGTCCGTAAGAGGCACCTTGTATGTGAAAACGTGCAGCTTTGTTGACAAATCTCAAGTATAAGCCCGTAATATACGGTATTTCATTATTTACGCACTTGAACAAAGGGTAAGCAATGATAGAGATAACAAGCGCGTGAGGTCAGCGGTGCTGTTCAGCGTAAACAGCCCCCCCAAGGCTACCAGGCGTCATAGGTGTATCCGAGATTATGTTGCGTCCCAATGTGGCAAGTGTGCGTTGTGAGAGCTCCGGTGGCACCGCGCGCTCGCCTTACACATGCTCAAAGTTGAGCCGCCACGGCACAACCGACCACTGACGATGGTCACCTGCCGGCACTGATGAATGTGTTTGAGAGCAAGACACTTCCAAGTGCTGTCATTTATTAGCCTTTTAGTTGTCCACGGAGCAAAGAGTATTGTCCACGCAGTTACTCAGTGTTAAAATATACGATACCTTTCTTTTTATCCTCGGGTTTTACGTGGACAAAATATATGATTATGAGCCATAGCGTAGTGGGAGACTCCAGAATAATTTTAACCACCTGGCATTCCTTAACGGGCACCCAATCCGCAGTACATGGGAGTTCTGACGTTTTTCCCCCATCAAAATGCGGGCGCCGCATCCGGGATTCAATCCCGCGCTTTCGGGTTCACCAGCGCTACGATAAACTACTACGCAACCATGGTGAATCAATGGTACCTAAATATCGTCACTGCAACTAATAAACGTCTTACAGAAAACAATTTCATTAACAGAGAGAACCGTTCTTAACCTTTCTGTGCCTACGCTTCTAGCCATTAGGTAGGCTCAAAACTGCGAATTATGAATGGAAAGGCCCTCTCAAGCACTGCTATCTTTACCACCCTTCTTTTGTCCAGGATGCTGTGCGTATTGTCTACGTGATTATTACGGGATAAAATAAATGATAAATAAATTTCTTGGTGTTCATTTTTGTATTACCCATTTTTTTTTAAATAGCGTTGCTAGAACAAATACATGGTTTAAAAAGCACAACCTATTCATTAAGCTAAGCCTTTCTAACATTTCTCAGCCTACTTTTCAGACCAATAGGAAGGTAATGTATTGCCATCTGAGGAAATACTGGTAGCATTCTGGTAAAGGCGGCTGCAAGCCGAACTTCTGGCCGTGTAGGTTTATCAGCACATACCGACAGACTTATGCGCATTTGATAGCCGATGCGCATGCTATTTACAAAGGAGGCAATGTTTGGCTAGCATGGCTTCCATAGCTTTCAGCTAAGAAGAAATCGCATTCAGAGACCGCTACTATGGCATAGTCACCTTCATAAATTGATGTTTCGTCCCCTCTGCAGAAAAACTTGAATCAAATATTTTATTCTTTACGATATGCTAGCCGCATGCGGAGAAGGTGTAGATGGTTTCTATGTATTGCCTTGTTGCAACAAGGACAACGTTGTTATTCAGCGCTTGTGTTGTCATTCTTTCACTTGTCCTCGTCTTACGCGCTGTGTACCCAGTCCCCTTATATCGAGACCACCTTGAGTTCTAAAGATAGTGCCAAGAGATTATTGGTTATTAATTACAAGAATACAAAAGCCTTCCTTTAGAAGCCAGCTCAATGCTTAAGTCCCAGACAGAGGGTCACATTAAGCCGCAGCCCTGCTAAAATGACAAAATGAGAAGGATATACACCGTAAACATTCAAAAAATTTTTGACAACTTTGTGGTCATTCAGGGAGAAAATTCAATTATTAACGAAAAGAACACAATGAATCTGTGGTGGGACATTACAAATCTAATTAGTGAATGTTTCGGTTATATACAAAGAGAAAATAATTTTCCTTTTGAGGAATACATTACTAAGGCTGTCTATGGTTTCTTAAGAAGAACAACGAATATTAGGGGCCCTGAAAATTATAACATAAAGTAAAATTTAAAGACTTTGATAGGAGCAACGCCATCCCCATTGAAATGTGAATTTTCATGGAATCCGCAGATAATCGATCCTTGAATTCAACAGTAACCCTCAACTTTACAATTTTATATCTATAGCGTTTGCCCCCACAAGAGGATTTATCCCGCTACCTGCGCTTCCTGATGATCGTCTTAATTATAATAGAGTGGCTACGAAATATGTAGGTATATTATTAAAGCACACGTATAATAGCACTATAAATATGAAAAATTTTCATTTCTTGCTTTGGATTATGAAAGGGACACGTGCTTTGCTCGATTGAGATATCGATAAAAATTCAGACACAATTACAACACTCTCTAATGCGAAACTCGAGCTCAGCTCTATACGTATTTTCAGTTCACAAAATATTCGCTGGCGCGGACAGTCTGCCTCGTGCAGCACGTTACAAACAGAGCGAAGTGTGGCGCGAACACCTCGCTAATCGGAACGATAACGAGACACAGCGCGTGGGTGATGCGTGGGCACGGTTCACAGCAGCCGCTGCAGACAGGCCACTGCTAATGCAGTGCTTTGGCTCCATAGAGATGAGGCGCGCTACTCTGGCGCCATCTCGTAGCCATCGTCGCCACAGAGCCCATCTTGTGCGGCAGTGCGCTTTTCTTCTCGCGCTTTCGCCATACCATCCTCCTCCGTTTTCCGCCTCATTGTTGCGCTACACCATCCTCCTCCCCTTTCTTACTTGCGCTCTCCCTTGTCGCTGCCTTTCATCCGCCAGTGGAATCCGCATTCGTTCTTTCATCCTTCACTGGGCTCGTTCGCTCGATTACGAGGGACGCCGGCACTCGCCGCAGCAACTGGTGCCTAAGAGCTGGGCTCTAAAATGCTGCTGCGCCGCTTCTCCTTTTTCGAATGAAGAGGCAGACAATACTGAGATACAAGTGCCAAACAAGACTCCGGCACCCCTATCGGCTGTTACATAAATAATTGAATGGATTAATAATAATAATAATAATAATAATAATAATAATAATAATAATAATAATAATAATTAAATGACTTTCTGTTTATGTTATTAGGACCAGCGGGATTATTTCACGATAAGCAGCCTGGAAACACCAGTGGAATACTCAGACGCTTCCGTTCGACTATTTTGTTCTCCGAGCGTGTCTAACTGAAATACTTTTGAGGAAAAGCCAATATTAGCCAAAAAGAATTAGAAAATCAATGAATTTATCAAATATGTTAGCTCTCACTGTAAACTAAACCACAATAAATCTCTTAACTAGCACCATTTATGACTGCCTTGTGTGCATTATGCATTATGGTGTTCTACCCCATGAATTGCTAATTACGGGAATTGTTTCACTATTTGGCAAAGCTAAAATATACTTCAACTTACAACAAGCAGTGTTGCGCCACTAGGTTATCTTGAATCCGGCTTCATATGCTAGCATGGCGGAGGCCTCAGGTTGAAGCACTGCAAAGCTCGGAACTTGGAAAAACGATAACGAACAGACTTACAGGCACCTGTATGAAACACACTTACATGGTTTCGTAGGTAAAATAGAAAAATGACAAGTGCTTAGCAACGATCATTAGGATGAGCACCTTTCCTTGGCCCAGAGAATCTTTATTTCTCTCCGCAACATCATTATAACACCTCAGTTCAAAACTTCCCTGCTGGCGGTAGCCAATCATACAGAGGTCACAACCCAACAGGACGACAGTCAAAGAAGAAGCACAAAAACACTGTCCCAGACGGAATATCCCACCGGCGACACCACAGAGTTTCAGTAGGCGCAAAAGCGGATGGAAAGTCGGGTCGTGACAGTGAGAGAGGATACCTTTTATTTCCATGAGCCTTTAGCGCCGTCTCTTCCTCCCCCTTGAACTACAACCTTTTCTTTCCTTTGTGACGCTTCTTCCGTTACGAGAGGGGCTCATTACAGGTAAACTGGCCGCGCACAGCATCGTGTGGAAACTATCCTCCGACAAGCTTCTCAGCGTGGTTCCGGCATTCCATACATGCGCGTGACAAAAAGCATGCTGTCTGCAGTCGCCATAACAGTAGCCGTATTGCTGAGCACGTCTTATGTAAACGATAAGATTTTGTTTATGTAATTGTAAAACGTTCTATATATTTAGTAAGAACTTTGATTTAAAAGGCACTTTGGTTTATTTGCGGAAATGTATCCTTTGGTTTCTCTTCCGCTAGCACTCAGTCCTCAGCCCTAACTACCGGAACAGCAACTTTATCTTGTCCACTAACGATGTCTACTAGGCCCACGGGAACTTCATAATCAGATTCAATTATGATCGAATGCAGGGCAAGTTTTAAGCAAATATTTGGGCTGTTACGCTACAACATACCGCAAACACAAACTGAAAAAGACATGTAAGCGCTTGCGTCGAACGTGTCTTTCTGCATCTCTCAGCACAACTTTGTGTCAGGTAGAGTAAAGTGCATGATCATAGGTTGGTGAGGTCTAAGATTCACCTCAATTTGAAGAGACAAAGAGTAAAATTGGTCAGGAATGAACAGGGAAACCTAGACGCACTAAGGTTAAAAGAGACCAATTAAGGCTGCTACTTGCAAACAAATATATAGCCTTAGAATAGAGAGGTGAATATGATATAGAGGTAATGAATGAAACCATAACTAGGCTGGCTTCACAGGCAGCTGTTGAAGTGTAGGGTAATGCGCCAGGGCAATCAGTAGGCAAGCTCTCTCAAGTAAGAAATGACTTAATAAAGAAAGGACAAAGAATGAAAGTGTGTAACTCAAGAGATAGACTTCGCGGAACTGTCAAAACCGATCAACAAGGTTAAAATGATGGTTATTGGAAGTTTAACGTCGGAAAAACTGAGGAAACCGTAAAAGTTGGACTCACCATGAAATCAGTGAGAAGGAAACTTTGCATAGGACAAACCGAGATGTGTGCACGCAAAGATAAACAGGGTCATGTGATCGTAAACGCTGCGGGAGAATTCTATACTGAATTGTACAGTACCCACAGGAGCCACGATACCTCCGTTCGAAGCAGTAACGAACTTGTTGCAGAGGCTCGTTCTGTAACTAGCGATGAGGTTAGAAGGGCCTTGCAGGGCATGAAAAGGGCAAAGCGGCATGAGAACATGAAATTACAGTCGAATAAATCAATGATGGACTAGACATAATACTTGAAGCACTGACGGCTCTCTATACAAAGTGTCTATAGACTTTAAGGGTCATAAAGAACTGGAAGAATGCAAGCATTATACTAATGCACAAAAGGGGAGACGTTAAAGAATAAAAAATTAAAGACCCGTTAGCTTGCTTGCAGTATAATATAGTATATTCCCCAAAATAATTTACAATAGAATAAGGGCAACACTAGACTTTTGTCAGCCAAGGGAACAGGCTGGCTTAAGGAAGAGATATTCCACAAAGGATCACATCCATGTCATTATTCAATAGAGAACCCGCCGTGGTTGCTCCGTGGCTATGGTGTTGGGCTGCGGAGCGCGAGGTCGCGGGATCGAATCCCGGCCACAGCGGCCGCATTTCCATGGGGGCGAAATGTGAAAACACAAAAAACCCGTGTACTTAGATTTAGGTGCACGTTAAAGAACGCCAGGTGGTCGAAATTTCCGGAGTCCTCCCCTACGGCGTGCCTCATAATCAGAAAGTAGTTTTGGCACGTTAAACCCGATAATTAAAAAAAATTCAATAGAGAAATCCGCAGAGTAACATCGGCCTCTCTATATAGCCTGTATAGACTAGGAAAACGCATTTATTCAGTAGAGATACCAGCAGTCATAGAGGCATTATGTAATCGTGGAGCACAGGCCGCTTGCGTAAATATCTTGGAAAATATCTAGAGAAATTCAACAGCTACCCTAATTCTTCGCAATAAAAGCAGGAAGATACCTATAAAGTTTGGGGTTGGACAAGGAGACACAATGTCTCCAATGCTATTCATTGCGTGCTTGGAAGCACTATTCAAGCTATTAAACATGGAAGGCTTAGGAGTGAGGATCTCAGCAACCTTCGGTTTGCAGATGACATTGTACTTTCAAGCAACACTGGAGACCAGTTACAAAGAATGATTGAGGACCTCTACAGAGAGAATGCGAGAGTGGGGTTGAAGATTAATATGTAGAAGACAAAGATAATGATGAATAGCCCGGCAACGGAACAAGAGTTCAGGATCGCCAGCCAGCCTCTATAGTCTGTGAAGGAGTACGATTGCATAGGTCAATTAATCACATTGAAGCCTGAAAAGGAAGGTGTACAATCAGTGCACCGGTGCTGACATATGGGGCAGAGACTTGGAGATTGACAACGAAGCTTGAGACCAAGTTAAGAACCGCTGAAAGAGCGATTGAACAAAGATTGCTAGACAAAACGTTAAGAGAAAGGAAGAGAGCAGTTTGCATCAGAGTGCAAACGGGTATAGCCCATCATTAGGAGAAAAAAAAATATGGCTGTGCAGGGCATGTAGGTTAGATAACCAGTGGACCATTAGGATTACAGAATGTGTGCAAAGAGAAGGGAAGCGCAATCGAGGAATGCAGAAGGCTAGGTGGGGCGATGATATTAGGCAATTCACGGTCCCTGGTTGGAATCGATTGGCGCAGCACCGGGGTCATTGGAGATCGCAGGCTTCGTCCTGCAGTGGACATAATATATGGCGATGATGACGATGATGATGAACGAAGTTAGGCGAGTAATGTTGATTGCCTTCATTTTTCAAGCTGTCTTTATGAGGTAGACATACCTTGAATTCAATCGATACCTTGCCGTCGTCTTATAAACGCTGTCGATTGGATGCTGTTTATGGTTGTTCTATCTACTAATACAGACACGCCATACCTACTTTTCATTGAATAAATCTTTTTGCTAACCTGCACAACGCAAGACTTTGTTAAGCTTCCCAAATGGCCAAGCAGCGATATCTGGAACTATCCTTTTATAAACTCTCCCTCGTTCATTTAGGTTTGTGGGCAGTCAATGGGACACGGTTAGACACCGCTGTTATAAAATTTGTGCAATGTGGTGCCGTTGTAATGCGTTTCCCTTATTAAGGCAATATTGATTTATGCTTCGTGGCATAGCATAGGTCAAATTCACATTGCTTAATCAATTTGCGACTCCATTATCCAAAGCAGCTTGGTCATATAGGTTTGTAGGGCAGCAGGGGTGAACAGTTCAGTAAAAGCATTCTCTTCTTTCCGACAATGGGTACGCCATGTGGTTGATGCTGCCATACAGGAAAGTATTTCCTTGTACTCTGCAGAGCAGCCGATCTAATTGGAACCTTGCAGAATTTGAAAATATGCATGGCATTTTCGCATCTACAATACGGAATGCTAGCCAACCACATAAAATTGTTTTCACCGTTGAGAACTTGCTTTGCCTAGTTTTTGTCATATACAAAAATTATCAAGACGTGTCGACCATATCCAACACCTAATATTGCTCTGGTTTGTATACGAGGACGTGTTTATATGCTGAGTGTTACTAGCTATTCATTTGCGAACAATATCACTAATCGAACTGGGTATCTCTTCTACATTTACATAGAGCACGATTTTACATTGATCAAAACGGGACCAAATGTGGGACTGCAAGACCAATATGCTATTTTTTCTAAATATAAAATGCTTTGTAGACATTTCAGAAGTAGCCAGTGGTTTTATCGCTGCCGAATAATATGAGATGTTGGAAGAAACCTATGCACTGCTACCGTACATGAATTTGCTGTCTGCTTTTTCCTTAAGCAATCTTTAGGTGGGTCGCGGTTTGAGCGAACCGACCGACTGTATGAACAACACACGTTCTGAGGTCATAAAGGTCTAACCTCTAGGTATGTTCTGCTTATACAGAATAAATGGGTCCATTCTCGGTCGCCCGCGCCAAGCTGTTAACGCTTTTTTGAATGTATGATCACTTGCGTAACCGATAGCACGTTGTTTACGTAATTTTCTGTACAGACTGCTTGAAATGAGGTTCTAGTGCTGACAGCCAGTGGAGTCGTGGAGATCCCGACTCAACCAGCGAAGAGTCTGTGACCGCACAGCTCAGCGGACTACCCGCTTTTGGCCGAAAAACGCTCATATATTAAGAGTTATTGAGACAACACATTCAAGTTTGTCTATGGAACGCTTCCATTGCACCCGACGGCCATCTAATGCAAGAAAAAATATACACCTTTGGTATTAGTGTGGCAAAGGTAGTCAGCTCAAAAGAAGTTTGGCTTCATTGAGTGTTGCTATCGTAGCAGTACATGCTACCTCTCCCTTCACTATGGCCGTTCTAGACATGTTAGTCTTGCCACATTTAATTTGTCCTTACGTTATACTCTTGCCAGCAGATTGTTTGTACTGTCCGTAATATTGCACACATATTCAGCATATTATAAAAAATGTCAGCATTTGGTGGAGCCGCAAATGAAGCACCTTTTGACTGCCACATTTTTCCAGGTATGAACACTGCAAGACTGAGCAAGAGAAACAATGGCAGGTATAAAACTATGTTACTTGTACATATTTCACTAGAGTACTGCAGCTGGTCGTCGTCTTCTCTTCCTCAATACCCCCTGACAATGTCGATCGCCAGACACTTCAAATCGGCTGTTGTGGCCCCACGATGACAATACGGTAGCACATTCCCATATGAAGCCTTTTCAGGTTTTTCACTGGGTCCTTGGTAGTATATTCTCTTCAGCAGTGCGTGCATTCTAGTGGTCTTGATGTAAAGTCCTCTAGCCGGCGTTTTTAAATCAAGTCCCTTTCAGACCACAGTCCACGAATTGGGTTAAATCTACGGTATTTTTGGGCAGTGGCTTCAGTCAAAATTATTTTTCGCGGCCGCTCTATAATTTTATAGCTGATAAGAAGTCTTCGTGTGTTCCCATAGATAAATTTGTTTCACTAAGGCTAATTAGTGATCCGCTGGCACCTGTGAGCTCATACAAACACCGAAAAATGTGGGGTCCATCCCACGCCTGCTGTATATGATCTGTTGTGATGTGCACCAGTGGCTTTCAAGGTACATTTCCCGCCCCCGTTGAATGCGGGGTATAATCGTATGTACAACTTCAAGTCCCTTAACATTCGCTCTGCAAGGGAATTCGCTTCCGTATCGTAAGCTGCTGGCAAGCGAAGGATGATGTTCATTTTCTCAGCCCAAAGTGGCAGTTTTTCACTTTTAAACGCTGGGCCAGTGTCTGCCACAACGACTCTGACGTTCTTGAAGAACGCTCGTTCCAGCGACAATATCGCGCAGTTTACGTCCTCCATTCCAACTTCGGCGGCGACAAAACGCGTGCACTCGTCCACAGTTACAAGGAATGCTTGCGTCCTCTTAACTCCATCCGCATTCCTTTGGATTTCAGCGAAATCAAAATGCGCAACCTCGAAGGGGATATCGCAATACTCTGGCAAAACCATCCTGTTGCCTCTAGGCTTGTACTTGGCTTTAACAAAGTAACACTGGTGACAAGTCTTCAAATTATTTGCAATGTCTGCTTTCATGCTTTCAATGTGGAACTTGGCGGTTTTGTAGTATATATTCCAGAATCTGTCGCTCCCTCCTGAGTTTGGACTAGTGTGGTAAAGTTTCAGAAGTGTTGGCACTTTTGTTTCCCAGGCGTATAATTTGTCATTGTTTTCTTTCATCTCTTGTGTGCCTTCCCAAGGCTGTAATAGTTCTACATTTATTCTTGGGATTTCATGCGGCAAGTGGAGTCGAGACGGGGCATCTGCGGCGTTATGTTTCTGTCCTGGGTGATGTGTGACGTCAAAGGTGAATTGTTATACTTCGCCAATCTATCGTGCTGTTACGTCCTCCGGCTGCGATAGTTATAACAGTTACGTCTATGCCAGGTTGTCTGTGAACAATCTAAAGTGGTTGTCTTCCTGGCAGCTTCCGAAGTATCTCAAGGCTCACGCCACCGCCATTGCATCCTTCTCCGTATTTACATAATATTGTGTCTTCGTAAATGTGGAGGAACAGTAACCTACTACTCGCAGTTCCTTTCTTTAGTGCTTTGTAGCATCACCCGGGTAGAGTATGGCACCTACTCAATAATAAGATGCGTCGGTATAGTGTTCCAAGGGCAGCTTGAAGTTGGGGAGCATTATTACAGGGTCCGATGAAATGATGCGGACAAGATCAGTGTAGCTATTCTCACACTCTTCTGACCACATAAATGGCACGCCCTTTTGGGTTTGCGTGGTGAGACAAATGGTTTTTCTGGCACGGCCTCTAATGAAGACTCGGAAATGGCACGCCAGTCTCAAAAACAATGGGAGGAAATGAACAACATACGATTTCACCATTGTCGCGATCGGTTGAATAGTTTCATTGGTGCTTTTCGTTTCATCATCAAACACGCTTGCAAGAAAAAGCACTTTATTTCAAAGAAAAATGACTTTTCTTCGTGTTTATGTTACGTTATGCGCTGCTTAGTCTCTCAAGTACTTTACACAAATGTTCCTCGTGGCTTTCTCTTGTCCTGGAATAGACATGATAGAATCCACATATATAATGCTAAACATTGCAATAAATTTGCTCAGCGTTTTGTTCATAATGTTTTGAAGCCACGACTCAGAATTCTTTCAGCCAAATTGTAACCAGCTTAAAGTTCGTGTAAAAAATTTTCATGGTATCTTTCGCTCAACAATTGGTATTGACAGGCAGTAGTAGATACTTTAATGTTATAATGCATCAGCTCGAGGCGACCCTGCCCATGAAGTACGAGAAATGTTTTGCCACCGAGAATTATTCAGGATGTCTTTTTTTCCTTAGAAAAATACGGGAGTGGAATAGACTAGCAATGTTAGCGTGCCGCGAAGACAAAAGAGAGAAGAAAAAAATTCTTATACAACGTAGAGCAGTCGTAGAAAAATTAAGTAAAAACCTAAGTAAGCATGCATAATATTCCAGTTGCAAAAGTTCATTATAAGCATTGATTTGAGCATATCGAATAAGCGGTCTGTTGTCAATGTGACATGACAACCAATGCAAGATGCCTACGCAGAAATGAAAGCGTGCAAACAGTCTCAGCGGTGATGACATAAATGGGAACAGCCTCCGGCCAGCGTGTGAAACGGTCGACCATGGCGAGTATATAACAATACTCTTGAGGCACGGTACAGGGCCCGCGATGTTGAGATGAGAATGGTATAAACGACATCCAGGTGGAAAGAAGGCTTGAAGAGGCGCCTTGCTATGACAGGAGACCTTCGTCGTATGGCAGCGCAGATACGTCCGCGCAGAAGCACGCACATAACCTTTAATTCCGGGTCATACATACAGCTGGGTGAAAAGGTGCTAAGTATCCCGAATATCTGGGTGACATATGTCTTATAGAGAGTGGAAAATATAACGACGAAGTGAAGGTGGAACAAAAGGGCGGGGAAGGTCTGCTGAGTCATCGCACCGTAAGGGCTCAGGCGAGAAAGGAGGGCCACAAGCCGCAGTTGGAGAGAACAGGGGTTTACTCGAAAAGCGGCTAGCTATCTGTTATTCTGCTCTGAGGAAGACAATGTGGTCCAGTGGATGTTTGGAGATGCAGTGTCAACCACGGCTATACGAGAAATGCCATCAATGGCGATGTTCACGGCACCTTTCACGTAGCGGATGTCGGTTGTAAATTCCGAAATATAAGCGAGAAGGCAGAGTTGCGTGACACGTACTTCGATGGGTTGGTGGAGGAAACGTACATCAGTGGCTCATGATCGGTTAGCACATGAAATTGGCATCCTTCCAGAAAATGCCGGAAGTACTGTATTGCAGTGTAGATGGCCAGTAGCTCCCGGCCGAAGGCGCCGTAGCGGGTCACAGCTGGAAGTAGTTTTCGAGAGTAAAAATTATGCCGATCCCATGCACTGTGGGAAACGATGTAAGCGAAGTTTTCCGTGCTGGATGCTTTGATTGACGATAATTAGCGGTGACGTTGACTGGTAAAGCTTAATTTCTTCAACGTTTAGGCTAACACGAGAGTGATGAAATGGCGTTAAACGTTACCTTGCGTGCAATACTACTGTTTTTCTGCGTATTACGCAGAAGACACAGGGATAGGTGTTTGCTTCAGCCATTGTTGTGCGCCATATTTTATAATCTCCGAGAGAGTTGAGCATTGTCATTTCTTCGCATGGCACAACTGCATTGTGGCAGATGTATTAAACTGGAATTCGATTATGGGGCTTTACGTGCGAAAACCACACTATTATTATGAGGCAAGCTGTAGTGGAGGACTCCGGAATAATTTTGATACCGGGATGCTCTTCAACGTGTCGAAAAATGTAAGAACATGTGCGTTTTCTATTTCGCCTCCGTCGAAATGAGGCTGCCGCTATCGGAAACAAATCCACGACCTCTAGCAGTACCACAGCCGTAAAGCTAAAGCAGTGGGCACATAAATGTTGATTGGACGGTCGATCGCTTCCGTAGTGTCTCTTGGACCCTGCTGTGTCTCCTTGACCCAGGCATCATCGCAGGCGGCGGCAAAGCGCTTCTTTGTGTAACCCTGCTTTTCGCTCTTGGCAGGTGAGCTTGATTTGCCAATTGCTGTAACTGGTTATATCATATTATTTTTTTCGCCGCTGACTGCAAAAATGCCTGATACATGCTCTACTTGCACCAAACCCGTGGACGGGAAGTGTTTGAGTTGTTCTCGTTGCAAAAGATGTTATCACTTTGGAACGAACTTTTCTACTATCACGAAAAATGTGTTTTCTAAAATGTCGACTGCTAAGCGTGAAACCTCGACATGTCCATCATGCGAATCCAGTACAAGCAATCACTCCGGCTAGGATGATTGTGACGGTTCTTTTGGTGATGAATTCTCTGCTGTTAACAGCAAGCTTGACCAACTAAAAGTTACGGTTGAAGCACTCACAACTAAAGCGGCAGAACTACTTCAATTTAAGGACACAGTTGAAAAGGTGGCCGAAACTGTTACTAAAATTCAAAAGTCGATTGAGTTCCTTTCTAATAAATATGAATCTGTAAAGTCTAGCCTGGGAGCTAACCAAACAGAGTTCACTCAGCTACATGCCCTTGTGGAATCACTTTCTGAGACTGTTGACGCTCAAGCTGAGCAACTAGATAAATCAAGGTGCGCAGTTAATGATCTTGAACAGTACAGCAGGCGATGCAACTTTGAAATACATGGCCTCCGAACCAACCCTAACGAGAATTTGGTTTCTTTCGTGGGTGATCTAGCTCAAAAACTTGAGTATTCGGAATTTGAGGCAAATACTATTGCTTCAATACATCGAATGCCGAACAGAGACAGTTCGACTCCCCCTATCCTTGTGCAGATGCGTGACGTGGCGTCTAAAGAAAAATGGCTTGCGCTACGGACAAAGCTTCGCAATTTGCCTACTGATGAGTCTCATCCTCGGTTGGATTTCAATGAAAATTTGACAAGGACAAACAAGGAGCTTTTCCGATTGGCCAGGTCCAAGGGAAACGAAAACCAGTACAAATTTGTGTGGACACATAACGGCAGAGTTCTGGCCAAGAAATCGGACGAAGTGAAGTCTGTCATCCGCATTGAGAAGTTGTCTGACCTAGATAGTATCTGCTAAGCATGAGCAATCTCGAATTCCTTACGTGTGCAACTTTTTCTGAAGCAACAAAATATTTCACAAGTGACGCGCAAATTGCATTTCGCGCAACGCACGTTAATATCCGTAGTACCCGAAAGCACTGGGATGAATTCATGGCCGTAATTTAACCTTTTTGTTCTACGTTTGACGTATTTGTATTGACGGAAATTAACATTTCACCTGATATTTTTAACCAGTATGCAATACCGGGTTACCAAGCAATTTTATGCACACGACCTGCAATAAAAAGGGGGCGGCGTCGCAGTTTTTGTGAGAGACAGTTGGACTATTACAGAGCTAAATTTTAACTTCCAGCAAGCAGAAGTTGTAGCTTTGCGTATGAGCACGCCAGCTCTCTCTTTGGTACTCTTTGCAGTATACCGACCCCCATGCTTTAATGGCAGGCTCTTTTTGGGCGAACTTGACACCGCCCTCTCAGCTCACTCGCATGAAGACTATATCTGTGTAATAGGCGATATTAAGATAGATACCTTTCGCCATTCTATGGCTCTGGTCGCAGATTACCTTGATCTGTTATCAAAATGTGGACTGCAACCAACTATCCAGAAAGTAACGCGAGAAGAATTTAAGGCAGGGCAACTGGTTGTCTCTTGCATCGACCATATAAATATAAGAGCTCCGAATTTCGCCCTACCATCTGCTATCGTCGAAGCAAAACTGTCAGACCATTACTTTGTTTGTTGCTCTTTAGCCCGGAAATCGAACCCTCCAACAGCGGATCGCAGCAAAAAAGAAATATCCATCTGTGATCCCAAAATCTTGTACAGACTGGCATCGGAATACGATTGGGAAGTGTTCTTGGAAAAAGTGTCCCCGATAGACATTTATGATAAACTTGAACTAGTACAAGAGTTTAAGAAAGCGGCTACTCGCGTGGTTCAAATCAGGCAACGCAATAAAGAAAACTTGTGGATGACCTCCAAAATACTATCAGCTATAAAAGAAAAGGATTTGCTCTGGGCCCAGTCGAAAAGGGCACCTACTTCTATCCTGCTACGGTCAAAATTTAAGGTTGCGAGAAATAAAATGAATGCATTGATTCGTCAGGCTAAATGAGTACATTTACGTAACAAGTTTAAGAAAGCATGCTCAGATACTAGAAAAACGTGGTCTTTGATTAATAATCTAAGAGGTGTCAAAAGGCGTGGCAATGATGGAAAGATTTCGTGTCGTATTTTGGCACTGATGAAGAAAACATAGCTCATGAATTCAACAAGTTTTTCTCGCAAGTTTCGGGTAGTGCGCAACAGCATCCCTTATTTTGTACCCTTAAGAACAGCACAGTCAAATCGGCACACCTACCTTTGCTAAGTGAGGATGATTTAAGTTCAATTATTTTCGGTCTTAAGCGAAATAGATCTATGGGAATAGATGGAATTTCAGTAGATGATCTGCGAACCTTGTTCGACATACTTAAAAGCGTGTTGCTGTCGCTGTTCAACAGCATTATCTCAAGTGGCATGATCCCGCCGAACATGAAAGCGGCGATTATTACCCCAATTCACAAAGGTGGTGCACATAATAGATATGAAAATTATCGTCCTATTTCAGTTTTGCCCTGTTTGACTCAAATATTAGAAAAAACATCTTCTGTTTACAATGACAAGTTTCTTAGATAAGCACAAAACCCTGTCACCGCGTCAGTATGGCTTTGTACATGGTAAATGGACGGAAATGCTTTTGGAGGACTTTTCTGACATGTTAAATCGTTCTTTTGAATGTAACCAAGTGATGTGTGCACTGTTTCTGGATGTCAGCAAAGCTTTTGACAGCGTTCGTCACGCTCTCTTATTGTGTAAACTATCCAGGTTAGGCTTCCGTGGAGTGTTTCTTTCGCTTTGGAAAAATTTTTTGCTGCAGAGAACGCAGTACATCTCGAGTGCTTCCTTGCTAATAAAATCTGGCGTTCCTCGAGGTTCCATAATTAGTCCCCTGTTATTTAACGTCTGTCCTTGCATCCCAGTCACCGAACTACTCTGACTCCCTTTCTTCTCTTCAAGCTGCAGCAACTACTGCTATGGACTGGTTCTCACGCAACCTAATCAAAGTAAACAGCTCTAAGACTCAACTTATATGTTTTCACAGCCCGATGAAGAAAGTAGATTTGAACCAGCAGCTGCTCTTGCACGGATCTAATTGTTCTCAATGTCAATGTCTACCCCTGAGCTATAAAACTACAGTGAAATACCTAGGATTATACTTTGACAGTGCTCTTTCTTGGAATGACCCCTTATCCCACGTTTGTGAAAAGCTCCGAACCGTCTCCTGTGTGCTGTACAACATTAGATACTATATGCCACTTTCAATACGCAAAGCTATTGTAAACGCTCTCGGTTATAGCGTACTGCGTTATGACATAACGATCTATGGTCACTGTGCAGTTCGTTGGAAGAACAGGATCGATTCTCTCCTAAGATCTTTGTTAAAAAATATTGGCTATGATTTAGGCCTGCGCCCCAATTCTGATGTTTTTAAGGTATTTTCGCTACCTGATTTTGATCGCCTTTTGATGGAAACTATTGTCCTGAAACATTTTTCGTTTAGTGACTACAAGATTCCGTATGTTCCCACACGGTCTCTTCGACCGAAGGAAGCTTTTTTGTATTCCCCGACGGTTTACAAGATATGGAAAGCGAGTAAGAGATTTTACGTTCCCGTTTACTTCAATAGGTTGCCTCCAAGTGTTCGCCGGGCAAAAACTAAATATAAAATTAAAAAGATGCTGCGATACGCAACTTAATGGGTGTACGACGTTGTACACACATGCTCCACCACTTGTCAAATGAATCCTGTGAATTCACTGGTTACTGCAGTATTTGTTGCACTGATCTGAGTATTATCATGCTATTTTGTTTTCCTTCCTCGCTCTTTATTCTGATGTGTTTTTTATATATAACTTAGTTTCCGTGTCTATTTTTATTTTGCCACTCTACTAATTTTGATGTTCCATAATTTTTAATGTGTGTTCATGCCTGTGTGTTTATCTGCGTGGTTCCGGTGCCTGTCGGGCTCTGCCACTCAAGCCCGATGAGGCTTTGGCAGGCCGGATGTTTTTACATTTTTTCAATACTTGGCGCAATAAAGTATTATTATTATTATTATTAATTATTGCGAGTCTGCTTTTGAACGCCCTGTGTAAGTTGCCTGCTTGAAATACTTGCATGGCGTTTTAGAAATAGCAGCAACGTACTGTACCGTACCTTGAACCTAAGCTTATCCTGTTTCCCCGCAACCGCTGTCGTCAAGTAGTGGGGTTTCCTTGCCTTCTCACGTCACCTCCCCCCTCTCTTATATCAGAACTGCCGCTTCTCCTCCCTCTGCTTCTTCTCCTCTGTGCAGTTCTATCTGCGTCCCCTCTGGCCTCGCACGTTAGTAAAAAGCGAAGCGCTGCAGTTGCTGCAGTTGCTGCAGTTGCTGCAATGCTTCTGAGGGGAGTCACGGATAATTACAGCTGTCAAGCAGCTAATCTGGAGATAGCCAGGGAGCTCCAGAAGGCATGGTGCACATTCGACAACATTACTCGCGCTTGTCATCTATATACACGCTTGGAACCCCCCCCCCCCCCCCTTGCCAAGGCGGTGTGTGCGACAACAGCACACAGCAGCAGCAGCAGTGGGAATGTCATAAAGTCAAAGGAAGATGAAAAGAGAGCTTCGCTTTAAAAGATGAGGTCACCACTCAGAGTTAATGCAGCGGCATAAGACGATTCCGGGATGCACGCTGGAGGGATCCACCATCAATCGAGTATGGCCGTTGCAACGCGGATGAATAAGAAGCGAGGCGTTCGCGACACCTTGCTTGGCAGCAGTAAATTCGGCATGGGCTTCTGATGACCAAGAAATTGCAGAGGACGGGCCGGCGTTTGACTGAAGGAGGCTGGTGAGTGGGCGAAGCACTTCTGCACAGTTTGGTGTAATGCGCCTGGAAAAATTCACGAGGCTCAGGAATTGGCGTAACTGGTGCAGTACTGTAACTTCGGGATAATCCTGAATGGTCTTGACGTGCGATGGGCTAAGGCGTACACGCTTAGATGATATGTGATGGCCTAAAAACCGGAGTGCCGAAAACACACTTGGAGGCGTTCAGAACCAAGCCGTACTGCTTAAACATTGAACAAACCACGTAGATGGTGCTCATGATCTTCAGGCGTAGGGCTGGCGATTAGTACAACATCAAGGTACGCAAACAAAGTAGGATGGCCCGCGTGCCCTCAGCAATGAATTGCTGGAAAGTTTAAGCTGAAGTGCGGAGTCCAAAAGGCATACGCACATAGTCAAGCAAACCAAAGGGTGTCATGATGGTGGTCTTAGATATGGCGGCGGATCCAATGGGAATTTGGAGGTACGCTTTGACCAGGTACACTTTGGCAAAAATGGCGCAGCTGTCGAGGCGCGAAGTAAAGTGATGGATGTGAGGTTGCGGATAGCTTTCGTAGATATGCTACATGTTCAACGCTCGATAGTCTCCACAGGGGCGCCAGTCACCGGGATCACGCTTGGGAACTTGGTGCAGCGGAGAAGCCCACGCTCTGGATGATGGGCGTAAAATGTCGAGCTATAGCATGCAGTCTAACACCCGTTTGCGATATCCAGACGGTCCCCAAGCAAGCGGCGTGGTCGAGCGGCTGCGAGGGAACCACGGATGACGATGCGCTGTGTCACCGTGTGTTTAGGCAGCTGAGTGAGGTTGCATGGATTTGTTAACTCCGGAAAATCCTGAAAGATATTTCTGAACGGAATGGAAGGTATCAGCGCGCGGATGTGCATGGCAGCAAGGTCGGACAGGACTCCAGAGGTGCAGAGACGAGTCAGACAGTCTGGGAGGCAACGATGATGCACGCTGACGCTCAAGCCGAAATAGGAGAGGAAATCCGACGGGATGATCATGTAAATCACGTCGGCGATGAGAAAGAATCGTCGAAAAGTGCGGTGAAGGCCGAAGTCGAGGGTGATTGATATGAGTCCGTACGTCGCTATATACGAGTTCGCAGCCCGAAGCGACTGCCCTGACGACCAGGAACGATAAGCCTTAGTCGGGGGAACCATGCTGATTTCCGCGCCCGTTTCTATAACGGACCAGGCGCTGGAGAACTTGTCGGTTACCATAAAAAGGCGTCTGGTACGACAAGCGAAAGCACACGCCGTAGTCAGTGATCCCGGAGGGAATTTATCGGCCACGAACAGGGAGATGTGCACTTGGCGGCTCGGTGCCGTAAACACCGATGGTACCAGCAAAGAGGCAGAGGGCTGGCACGTTAAGTTTGACGTGTGCTCGAAGAACGTGATGACCGAACGAGACCAACAGGCCCCCTGGGGGACGGGTGGGGGTGCTTAGGAGTGCGGCGAGTCAGGCGGCCAGCTTATTGATGCGGGCCTCAAGGCCCGAAATCGCCGGGTCTGTACACAGTAAGACAGCAGGGAGGGACGGAGAGGTCGCCTCGTGGACCCAATCGACCAACTCCACCAGGTGGTCGAGGGTGACGTCACCGGCCACCGCGAGCATGCCGCGCCAGAGGAAAAGCTCTCGAAGCAACTCTGAGTGGGTGGGGGCATCGCGCTCCCCAAGAAGCTGTCGCATCCGGCGCAACAGTTGGGAGGAGCTCCGGCCACCAAGGTCTTCCTTGGTAAGGAGCTGACGGAGTCGCGTGCATCCCGACGGCATGAATCTCTCCAGCGCCTTGGTCTTGAGGTGCTGATGTCATGTAGCGTCCTTTGAGGTGGAGAGGACGTCCGAGAGCTCGCTGGCTAAATCAGGAGGAAGGACTGAGGCGACGCCGGGATAGATCTGCCGAGCGGTAGCTTCACGTGCCACGGCCAGGCGCCATCTTTATTTAATTTTCATGTGGGCGCACGCTATCTGGGTTCTAGGCGTCGCACAAAGGAGAGCGCTATACACAGTAAATTTCTTAGTATCTTCTTTCAGTGGCACCTGAGAGTACCCCTTGCATAAGTCTATACGTGTAAACCATTCGCATCTTTTAGTCTCATCTATGATGTCCTCTATTCTATGCACCGTGTAAGCAAAAAGATCGGTCTCCTTGTTTACCATTCGGCAATCAGTACATGGTCGGAATGATCCAACTTCCTTCGGTACAATGGCAATAGCGGAAGCAAAACAGGATGTCGATGGCCTAATAATCCGTGCTTCTAACATGCTTTGAAGTTCTTGCCTTAGCCATTCATTGTTTTCATGGGTCAGGCTATACGGGTTTTTATCTGACGACTGTGCTGTCGCGCAACCACAACAGTACCTCAATCACTGTTGTGGCTTCGGGATATGGCCCAACGCAGATTAGCTTGCGCAACTTCAGCGGCACGTTTTCCGTGCATGATAGCGTTTGTTCGTCGGGTTATTCCGTCAAAACACATAACTTGATCAAGTTGTCTAATAGTCACCTCGTCATTCAATAGTATGTTCATCTTCATGTTCTTCATATCAGGTTGCGATACAAAAAAGGCGAAGTTCGCTGCTGACATGACGAGCACTTCCACCTTCAATTTCTTACCTTCTTACTCAAGAGCTGCTGTTGTCCGTTTATGGTAATGTCGAGATGAACCATCGTAGCTAAGCCGATGAATAGGCGTTGCGGATATGATGCTCGATGGCTCCACTATGTTTCTATTAATAAGGCTCACAGAAGCATCAGTGTGAATGAATGCTGACATTTCTCGGTTGTTTACAAGCATGGCACTGTCAGAACGCCTGATTTAACAAGGAACATCGTTTATTTAGCGTATTAGTCAGTTTCTGTGGTGCTGGACTTCTGGAAGTATGGCTGGTTATGAAGTAGTTAACCTCGTGTGTATTGTTTGCTTGGTCTACAGTTGTGACCCTCGTCGTTTTTGGAGGGTCATCAAAACCCGGAGTCGCAACGTGCGTCAGTGACTTAAGCAGTTTATTCTATTCTGCTTGGCGACCTAGCTAGAAATTATTTCTGGCCCTCTCTTGTCATACCGTGTATGATGAGGGCAATAACAGACGATTCTGGAAGCTTCGGGTCAGCTGTATAAATTGAATGCCACTTTTCCAACGCACTCACTGATGTTTATGGATTTCTTTCGCAAGAATATGGTTTTATTCCAAAGTTCCACGGACTCTATTTGAATGCTCAAGAGAAACTCTTCTTGCACTCATTCCGTGATTCATTCAACTGTGAAGTTGAGCAAAGATTGTAACATTTCCACGCGTTGCCACACAAAACTACCCGCATGTTCTGCACGCGATTCTCGGCTGTGAACCAATAATTACTGGAGCAAGCGTACTCATAAAAATGAACCCAGGTGACGAATTTTCATCAAATATGTCTGGTTTTGAATAAGTCTGCTCTGTCTGGCTTCTAGATCTTGATATCATAATAATGAGATCTACCAGCAGCTGGTGTTGCTTGTTATGACAGTTCCGAAGGTGAAGCAGTGCGTTGATACCAGCTATATCACCGTCTGGTGGCGGTATAGCTGGTTGAGTTTCCCCATTCAAGATGGACCCGCCGTGGTTGCTCAGTGGCTATGGTGTTAGGCTGCTGAGCACGAGGTCGCGGGATCGAATCCCGGCCACGGCGGCCGCATTTCGATGGGGGCGAAATGCGAAAACACCCGTGTACTTAGATTTAGGCGCACGTTACAGAAACCTAGGTGGTCGAAATTTCCGGAGTCATCCACTACGGCGTGCCTCATAATGAGAAAGTGGTTTTGGCACGTGAAACCCAATAATTTAATTTAATTAAGAATTCAAGATGGGTCCGTTAAAACAAGTTTCAGACTCCTCTCGTTTATTGGAGGCAGGAACGGTTCCTTTAACGACGGGGTCGTCAGCCGTAAGCCCGGAGGCACTTAGAAAGCTCCATAGATCATCAGGCGTGGCGACATCCTCCAGTGGCCTGGCATGTTGTTCGTCACTCGCTTTCTAGACCTCGATGGTGGTACGTCCCTTGTTGAACGCGGCGTTCATTTTCTCCGCAGGTTCCTGATTCCGACTGCGCCAATGTAAAGATTTTACTAGTGTACTGCACGTAGAACCCTTTTGTTGCTAAATTCTTCCAGCAAACCTCCTTGCGCTCGTTGGCACCGTCCTTGTCAATAACGCACCTCTTTTACCATTCTTACCAACTAGCCCAATGTCTTCGTAATAATTGTTACAGTGCAAACATGCAATTGCGAGCAATTTCGAATGAGCGAGCAGTTCTTTTTTTAATGCAACAGGGGTCATGCTTGTCTAGCTTTCTAACAGTCCTCTTTATTCTGTTAGCCCTGAACACCTTCCTCTTTACCAAGTGGGCTCTGGTTGGTTTATCTTTTACGTTGAACGCAAGAAGCGAAGGTCGATGACCATTGTCCGACAACGGCATCCACATTGTTACTCAATAATTGTTGCTAACTCGACTGCTCACATACTGTTTTATGATATTACTAGCGCTTCTTGACATTTTTTGAGTGATGAGGCAAGAAGTACTTGTTTTAGGGAAGCATGACATGCGAATAACCGCAACATCATTATTTTTTTTTTGCTCACAAGAAACAGCGCAGTGCCTTAACCCGGCATGTTGTGTTAACGTACACCTTTTTCACTTAATGCAAGACCACACAAAGAGGGTGCTCAATTGCTGAAAAAAAGAAAAACAGAAGCAGCTCGTCTTTTTCTGCACGTATTTATCTTCCACCTGTAATTTCACAAAGATAACAGGCGCATTTTCGCTGTAGGCTTCTCTAACACTAACGCGCAGCTGGAACTGACAGGCGAAAGTTTCTCAATAATGCGGTTAACACAGCGCGCGTTCACGCTGCTGCAAGTTAGCTTCCTTGTCTTGGCGTCGTCTTTGTGAACGTGCCGACAGGTACAGCGAGCCCATACATAAAAGAAACCCTGAGCTATCCCCTTAGGCCGTTCTCTAAACGCGGTCAGCACTTTATATGAGCTACTTTCCGGGCCACGAAACTCTCGAGTTATTGACGATGAGCGGATTCAGGGTGGAATGATCAATTTTATCATAAATTCACAGCCTTAGCGGACACCGGTAATAGTGAAATGAGCACCAATCATTTCCTTATTTACCAAAATTAAATCACTGATTAGGTTACTAATAGGTCACTTTAGTGTAGATGCTGTATATGTTCACTTTAGTCCACTCATGATTTTTTCCATGACAACCGAATAACAAGTTTGAATTAGATATAATTTAAGCAGCATGTCTCAACTACCATGCGTCAAGATTTTTAAAAAGACGTGCAAATTCCATGTACTTGTACAGAATCCAGGTAATGTTTTCCGTCACTCGGATATACACATATTATTTCTCTGCATTCTGCCTAATCATACGATTATTCCTAATAATACATTGATGCCTTCAGGCAGCATGTGCGGGTTTATTGACCCGTTGCCTTCACCCAAAAAGATCACGTTCTCGTGACGCCTGCGGCGAAAAGGACGTTCCACGTCCACCGCCAAGGTCTGTGAGTGGTGGCGCTGGCTAACACTGCCAGCTTTCTGCTGCGGGACAGTCGATGGGGAAACGGCGCCGCTGTAGCTCAATTGGTAGAGCATCGCACGCGAAATGCGAAGGTTGTGGGGTTCGGTTCCCACCTTCGGCAAGATGTTTTTCCATCCACTGTAATTTCCAATGATTTATCGTTTGTTTATTTCATTTATTAAGCATAAGTAGTTTCCCCTATGTTGTCGTTGGTGTCAATGTTTGTTGGCTTCTTATGATATGACTAATAAAAATCGGGCCCCTAAGCTTTCTTCTGGTTTATTAATTATGGTTATCACGAAGCAAAATCGATATTCTAGCATTCCACGATGTGCTCGTTGATGGTAACGACATTTTTGCTCATCTAGAGAGGCGCCAGTTCACGCGGCGAAGTGAAAGCGCATCTTGGCTCTCAATATATTCAAGTAAACAATGCATTCTTAGTTTTTACATGGCCAAAATGTACCCGTAAAGTCACGTTCGGTATGGTGCAGTGATACGATACTGGGTTAGGATCGTTAGGTGGCAAATTGGAGTCCCCGGTGAAAAACTTTTTTTTTACTTTACTTTTTTGAAATAACAACTTTACATAGCCCTAAAGAGGTATGTCAATATTTAAATAAATATTGATCAAGATCTACAGAACGTCCGACTACAGGACGTCACACTACAGACAACAGACTTCAGACAACAGAACGCCAGAAACAAAACGTCCCAAAATACGACAGACCGAAATTTCCTGTTCTCTTCATCAACTGGGTGTGTTGTACAATTTTCTAACTGACGCTTTTCATATAATGAGAATAAAAAACAAGGTGAATAATTCAGACTAAGTATGTAATTAGGCGGAATGCAACAAATAATATGAGTATTTCCAAGAGACTGTAAACAATATCGCCTAGTTTCTGGCCAACTACGTGGCATTTGCATTTTTTTAAGTATTGTTGCATGATAGTTGCGATACTCTGCATATACTTCCCCAAATTCTACGCTGAACTTTACCTTCTTTTCGTGCATGTTTGTCCGACCTTTCTCAATGATTGCTTTGTGAGAAAACGATAACAAGCTAAGTAGCCAATTTTGCCGCAAGAGTAACGATGATAATATCGAATTAGTGTTAATCGCAAGTTTTCTTCTTAACGGAAATGTGTTATCCAATTAAAGCGTTTTCCCAAGTGTCAAACTGATGTTAAAATATTAGGTTTGGCGCCCCAGAATCATGAACTGATTATGAGCATGTTGTACTAAGGGACGGTTGTACGAACGTGACCCCCTGAGTTTCTTTCCCTACACACAATTCACAGTGCACGACCACTTTTCGCACTGTGCACACATCATAAGGTGACTACAACGGGGCAGATTAAATCCATGACGTCATACACAGCAGCACGGTGCCATAGGCGTTGCGCTACCGCAGCTGCCTACTTTGCAATTTGTGAGCCCTGTACTGTTTAACAGGGCGATGAACATTAAAGTGGTCACTTGAGAAAAAGGAAATTCGGAAGGATTGAAATAATTGTATTGCCACATTTTCAGCCCCACTGCAAGTCAACTTTTGTTTGCAGATTGGCATACCTCTATTTGCCCTTTATTTGCATTATTTCAAGTTAGTTTGAGACGCTTCATGTTGCCGGCAAATGTGGTACTACTTACAGCTGGACCTATCATTGCAAATACCGAACCGGTAAGTGATCCACTCAGGCATCACTTATTCATAAGGCAGAGCGCAGAGATCTGATCGTCCAATGACGAATAGGTTTGAACCGGAGCACACCATTTGTTTCGTGCCTACTATTTCACCTCGTCTTGCTGGTTCAGCCGCGCGGCTCACTATACTATTCGCGCTGCAGTACTGTGCCGCTATAAAATATGACGATGAGGAAGAACAACTCTCTCCTTATTATCCGATTTCTACGCGGGAAGGCAGTGTTGCTTGAAGTTTACTTCTGGGCAATTTTATTCTTTATGCTTTAGTCTGTGTACAATTACCATATGTTCACCGTTCTACTTAGGACGTTGACACAAATACAGCTTAATCTCACTAAGAGCTTGAAAGCAAACACGTGATGACGACGCGCCGAGACCTGTCTTGGAGTATTCTCTAATCCTCCGCGGATATTTGAGCGCTGATAAATTATATGGACAATTTAATATTGCCCTAAATGTGCAAGTACTGTGCTAAGATACCACAATGATAGACACCTGCTCGTCAACGACGCAGAGGATCAAATGCGCTCCAAAAATGGTGAGGTAAATGTAGTTCTTGATCGTGGCAGTGCTAGAGCCACCAATGACAACGAGCGGTGCTTTGACCGCGGTGCCACTGTCGGCCGGTGCACCAGATAATTAATGCGGCGCAAGATAACACCTTATTACCTATTCCTTCACCAACATTAGAGCAAGGGTACCGGCAAACATCCTGACTGTTCACTTGCACGCTGAAATCTCTAGAGTGCTCGCATGTGCGGGCCACCGCTTCGATTCACCAACGTGGTGGTTCTTTCACAGTTCCGATGAATAGCGCATGATGTCTATGTGTCTGAAACAAGTCTGCCGGAACTGTGCAGACTGCGTCCCCAAACATTCAATTTATTCTTTTGAATTCAGGACAAAAAGGGCGACTTTCTATTCAGCTTCATAATGACGAGTCTTCATTACATTTTGCACGTAGAACATTGCTTTCAGTATTCTGGCGTGTCTTTTGTGAGTGCCTGTTTCTTATCACGGTAGCGAACCTTTTCTATATATTTGTAATCAAAAGTCTCTGCCACCGAACCTCTGTTCATACAGACAGTAACTATGGTGTCATAATTTCCTGAAGCAAGCTTGATGATGTTCTATTGCACTACCAAAAAAATACCAAAGGAATCAATCACTCACGCATTTTGGAGGCGATTCCCTGAGCGAGAATATCCGAAACTTTCTTCCTGGGAGCAACCTTCTTATATGCGCTGTGTTTCTGGAATCATTCAACCGTACACCGGGGCGTGTGGTCACGTCGTGGTGCATCATTCTCGAGTAGCGCCCTTTTGAGTAAGGGTTCTCAGTCTCGCCGAACGGTGGCGATGCACTTACCCCATCGCACGGATCCTCCAAGACGTGCTTCTTACGCGCCGCCATGAAATACCTTTCTTTGGAAACCGCGTGAAGATCACGTCGACGTCCCTAAGACAGACTCTTTCCCGGAAGTTAACGGAAATCGAGGTTCTGATCCCCATTCTATCCCCCCTATACGTGCCACAGATTGCTACGACGTGAAAAAAATTTGTTGGGAGTAGTAAAGCCGAGCGATACTAGATTTTTTCACAGTTTATCGAAGTAGCTTTCGGAAAACCTTTCGTGCTGGGCGGAGCGAGGGTATATTCAGGTTTTCTAAAGAAACGCTAGTACAACAAAACTATTGTTAAGTGTGTGTTAATTCGCTAGTATTTCAATACCAGAACGCCATGAATCGTGCCCCGCTGTCGCGTATTACGCAACAATGGCGTACACTAACAATACATTTGAAGCATGCAATTCAAGAAACTGCTACACGCAAGCGGTCAATAAAGTAGTTTAGTCGCCGCCAACAAGAACAACCGCACATCGTTTCAAGAACTGAAACTCGGGCTAGTTGGTATAGATTCGTGCTGTTCCAATGGGCGAAAAACAAAACTCACAAGAGAAGGATGCGGACAACGGCTCTTTCTCGTGTGTGGTTAGTTGCGAGTAGCGCCATCGTCAGAGGCCTTCCTTTGTGTTTTGGTTTGGCACCCGTTACGTCATGTCGCATATCATTTATGGTATTTTCCTCAAGCAATAAGCACTAGAAGGTGCTTCCGCAAAACGTGGTCAACTCAACCACTCCCGATTCCTTTTTACCTGCCCTGCAATGCAAGCGCACTTACAATACTCTGAGTTGGTTTCCTTTTTTCTTTTATGTTTCGGCGTTATGAGCATTCCATTACGCATTTCTGAACGGAAACATAACTTCGTCAACACCATTCCGTCTTTACTATACTGTGCTGTATGTTGTACGAAATGAATGTTATATTATTCCGTTGAAGGGAAAAGGTGAGTGCTTGACACATGATGCAACCACTCTGGCCTGGGCTTCGAAGACGCAGGCGGAGGTATTGCAGACCAAAACAGAATAAATAGGCAAATGTATTTATTTCGTTGCTGGAAAAAATGTCTGGGATAATTGTACCGCTGGTTATGCGAACAGCGAAACCACTTTCGATGCATAACGTAAGTATAAACTACGCCTTATGGGTCATGAAAGTTGTGTGTACAGCGCAACAGAGTACTAGGCACGCGCACTTTATGTAGCAAATCTAATATGTATCTGCATCGCGTGGATACGGACGCCACCAAAACATCTCAACAGCTTCGTCAATGTCGTCCATTCCACCAACGTTGTATATTTCCAGCAACATGGCACTGCCTTTGTGTCATTCTTGGTACGTTTGATTTTGATAAGAAAACATTTGCGACGTGAGTGCTACATTCGAATGAATTTTTTAACACTTGCGTAAACATAGAAGAAAACCACTGACACCCACATATGCGTGGGATCCGAGAAACGGGCTATATTTCGCTAAGAGGTCATGCACCTTCATACATTGTAGGAAAATTTGTCGAGCTTGTAACGCTGCTGCAACAACTCGGCATTATGGATGGAGTTGTGTGCTCTCGAAAAAAAAAAGATGTTTTTCATATCTGAACCGCAAAAGTAACTATCGCACGGCGCCAGAATCATTGCATTTTAGGTCACTTCATGTCACCAGTAAGAGTAAAGGATGGCGGAGGCCGCAAAAGATATCTTTACCTTTCAAAACTTTCTTTTGATCGCTTCGTAGAGGACATGTTATTTAACCAGGAAAAATGCCAGTGCTACATTTCCTGAGCTCTTCGACAACCGACCCCACGACAACGATATACAGCTCAGGGCGGCATCGAAATTTGTCTTCCGTCTTGTTTCATTGTGGCTGCCATAGCTTCTCGTTACATGACGCGGGGGAACCTGTTATTGTTTGTTTTGTTTATGCAGCACATATTTTGTTCCGGCTACTATGATATATATATATATATATATATATATATATATATATATATATATATATATATATATATATATATATAGAGAGAGAGAGAGAGAGAGAGAGAGAGACCATCGGAGACGTAATGCGAAGACGTGGGATCGTTCCCCTCCTGCGGCAAGTTAAAAGTTGTTTTGGATACATTTTCATTCCCAATAATTTATCATTACCATTTTTTATTGCGGCGAAACACAGCTCCTGGCCTTTTTCGCAATAAAGATGAAATATTAGTGAATGACTAGACCACTGGCTTATTCCGTTTTCATTTATGCAGGGAGAACACAGAAAGTAAAAACTCTCCGCGGATCATAAGAACCCAGCACCGCCAATAGTGGTTTATCACGTTGAGCGATAGCATACGTTCCCTTCGCCGACCATCTCCTCGTTTTGAGAAGTTACAACAGTGCAGACTCTGCCCACTGGACGCCGTAAATTTCAGCGTTTTCTGAGAACACTCCGTGTACTTTAAGGAAGAGCACGTTGCCGATCTTATGCATGGTATGCTTTCTCGTAACGTCGTCCACAGCTTATATAAGTAAACATTATTCGGGAAAACGTTATTGCATGTATAAACACAATACTACGAGTATACGCAAACATAATTAGCCGAAGGTCAAACACGAGACAATAAAAGGAAGGCAAAGCTTTGAACACCAACAATACAAAGAATTGAGTGAAGCATAGCATTGCGACCACGCTTTGTTAGCAGCCATCGGTGATACCAGCGAAATGCCTCATTTTGCAGTATGTGTGACACGTATATCACGCTCGATGATGCGTCTGACAGAGTGATACGTCTGGCTGTCCGGATATACAAGCCTGCTAATGTTAAGCGAGGGCGCGCATTACGCTATGATATGCAATAGCAATTACTAGAGGTGTTTTTCTCCATGTAAATTTGCGCTGTAGAAACTTGCATGATTGTCTTTTTTTCTGCCAGCTAACAGATTAGAAGGATTCACGAATTTTACATCACGAGAATGTGGGGAAAATTTGTATATATGAGTGCGCGTTATTACTTTCCAGTTCCCCGAATCATAAACGTTGCGGCACTGGAATAGAAGCCACAGATTTGTCCATTATAATCAAAATAAAATAAATGAGCACGCGTAGCGCGTGTTCATTATAACAGAGGCAGTACGCCCGGAGAAAGGGCAGAGAGAAATTTTATGCCCTGTCCTTGGTTTATTCGCGTGCCTTGTGTTCTCACGAATGCTAACCAACTAACCTGTCGACGCGCTTTAGTAGGTACTTGAATTCCGCATCAATGAATTGGTTCACAAGCAATACCAACGTTTCTCGTGCGTGGCATTCAATACCTTGCTACCGGAAATCGGAGTGTCATTTCAGTGGCTTTACATGAAATTACCCTGAGCACCACTGCTGCTTATAGTAATCATTTATGCAAGCGGTCTGAAGCCGAACTGCCAGACAATGTTTCTGGATTATGTGGCACAATGTCTTGACGACGGAAGGAACAAACCCATGTTAGAGGCAAGCAAACGAGGAGCCTTTGGCTGCAGGACTACGGCATTATTGGAAACAAGAGAGCGGTATCGGTACAAGCCTTGGTTGTTTGTGCGTATTGACCAATGTTTTAGAGTGAGAACTTTGTTTCCATTCCAACTGCAGTCCTGAGAGTGAAGATCGCCGTATTCCCACTACATTTATTTCCTAAGAATAGTGAAACCTGTACCGATTCCACTCCCGGAGTGGCGGACCTTGTCCATTTGATTCATCTAGTTACACTAAACGAAACGCCTTCTCTACATATCTACATGTTTCTGGGATTGTTCGCTTGAGGTTATTGCAAAGTGGGATGACGCGAACTCAAGGAAAAAACGCCGACGTTTGCAGTTTTTCTAGTGTTTCTCGTTTTTTTTTTTTTTTTTTTTAGTTTGCGTCGCATGATCGTTCACTCCTTGCGCTATCGGGCATGTGGAAAAGTAACAACAATAAAAAACAACATTTGTTTAAGTCTTCACAACATTACGAAAATGTTAAGTACCTCTTTTTCAGCAAGGTGAAGCATGGTTGGTGGTCTCATATTTCACAAGGCTGTTGCTACGTTTTAAATCAGGTCATTATTCCAACGAGTAATAAAAAGTACAAAGTAATGTTGCACCATGCAGTGGTCGAGCGCAATTACTAGACCAATACGCAGGCAAGCAAGATTACGATATTGGTCTTAAGGAGGATGCTGGCTGAGGCAGCAAATGAATTCAAAGCTGGTGGCAACGCCGAAGCCGGGGACCTTCAGGACACTATAAGCACAACAGGGCGTAGACAAAGAACAGAAACCATACGTGCGTATGGTGTGTTGCATTTCCACGTCATGTTTGTTTATAGCGCTCTAAGTTTTCATAATGCTACATTACCCATCCAGCCCCCCCCCCCCCCCCCCCCCTTTGCATCCTTCTTTTTGCAATGTATAGAAATCGCTTGCTTTACATTTACAGTGCCGCACAACTCTTTCATCACCTGTTAACGTGCCATCTCGGTACTCGGCAGCGGGGGAAAATATCTTGACACGCTTTCCAACTCACAGTTTGCTCGCACAGAGTGCAACAATTTGCATTGCAGAGTCTGCATCTTCTACACGTAGGCCAAACATGGTCTTGCTAAGTCAGAAAAGTTAACTGAACTCCTCAGCAAACAGTTGCTGAAGTGCTCAGTTAACGTTAGATGCTGTTGTAATGAAGAATTGCTACTGCCGCTTGTCCGCTCAAGAGGCAGTGGATGAACGCCTCGGCGCTGCAGCTCGCGCTTGTGTTTGGCTGGGTGTGCTTGGCTGCTCTCCGCTAGACCCTGCGTGACTGTGCCTGTGGCTTCCCGATAACCCCCAATAAAGCCCGTAGCATTTGGTGGAGGAGCTGAGGCTCTTTCCTCTCTATACAGATGTGGTTGAGCAATTTAAATGTCTCGGAGCAGTTTTTTCCTCCTGTATGTCTTGGGAAAATCACGTGGACCATATCACAACGAAACTGGCTCAAATAACTGGGGTCGTAGGCCGGCTCAGATACGTTCTTCCAAGGCAAGTAAAATTACTCCTCTAAATTCTCTTTTTTTACTCCTATTTAAACCATTGTCATGTAGTATGGGGCACAGCCACAATTAGCTGTCTTCAGCGCATCTACATTTTGCAGAGGAAGTTCCTTCGTCATGTTCACAATGTCTCCTGTGGTTCACCGAGCGTGGATCTCTTTCTGCAAAGTAGTGTGCTGAAGATCCACAACTTGTACAAATACCACTTAAGTGTTCGGTTTAAACTGGAAACACGGAGAAACGTAAACCACATACGTTAACTTGCTGATTTACGTACACGAGGAGCTACCAACAAGACAAGGCATGCGGAGAATTGGCTAGTGCCGACCCCTCGAATAAATTCCCGTAGAGAACGCCTACAATTCACTCTTCCTTCCCTCTTAAATGCTTATGTATAGAATAATTTTGATCTTTTCAGTGCGTCAAACAGTGATTTGCGTGCTATGTATGTTACCATGTAGGTTCTGTTTTTCTTTGTGGTGAATATTGTTTAAATATTGTATAATTTTGTTATGTTTCCTTTTGTACTTGTTCATTATTGTATAAGTGTTATTAGACTGCAATTACCTTTGTGTTAAAAGCCTTGCTGTGAAGCCACTGCCAAACGAAAGAGGGCTGCGGCTTTGTCAAGCTGTTTCTGACAGCTTTTGCTGCGCCTCCGCTGTCTGTATTTGCACAGGGCAGAAATAACGAATTTGAATTTGAAGTTGAATTTGCCCTGGAACTCCTTAGTGGTAATCTTCCAGCGGCTTCCATTGCCACCATGCCCGACGACGCGCGTGAGCGACCCACTTCGTCAAGTGGTCCAGCCACCTGCGGTGACGTTCGCCAGTGTGACTCAGCTGTGTTCAATGGCACTGCTGACACGGATGTCGACGGTGGACTTTCGTGATATGAACTGGTGAGCAACAACAAATGGGACGATCCGACCAAGCTCACCAACGTTATTTTTTACCTAGATGATGCCGTTAACCTGTGGTTCAGCAACCACGAGGCAACCTTTGCGACATGGACTGAATTTAAGACTGCATTTGTGGAGCTTTCTCACGGCAGGTCGGCCGTGAGAAACCTTCGAGCCAAACAGCGCCTCCGCCAATGCGCGCAACAGCCAGGTGAGAAGTTCACAATCCATATTGTGGATAAATGAATCTGAGGAAATAAATGAAATGTCGTCGTTCTCTGCAATCGTGCAAGCCGAACTAGCTAGAACTAGGCATTAGGCAGATTCCAAACGGCATTGAACATGAGGCTTACCAGATGCTCCTGGCCAGGAATGCTACCCCTGTCGCGAACGCAGTTACCTACTACCAAAACTTTAACGAATTACGGACGCAACAAGCGCTCGCCCACCGAACTGTTCCTGAAGTGGCATCACTTTCGAGCTTGGTGGATGGCCCGAAAACGTCGGTGATGACCTTCTGTTGCCCCATATCAAAACTTTCATTCGTGAAGAGGGGCGGCGCCCGCTTACCCTGTTCCCTCTGACACATGAGCCTGGTCAACATTTGTCCTCGGCCCTGCAGCAGACCGACCGCGAGTATTTTGCACAGGTTCTCCAGCCAGTCCATCAACAACCTCTGCTTACCAAACTTCTGAAGCGCACGGAAGTCGCGTCACGTACTAGGCTGACGACGCTCCCCTACTAGACGCCACAGCTGCCCTATTCAACCCCACTTATGCCATACTTGTGTCATTGCGTCCGGCCCTACTTACCATGCTTCAAATGTCCCCTGAGTAGTTCCCGCCGCAAGATCTCTGGGGCAGCGGGACAGCTGGTCGATATGCTTCGCTTGCGATGTCGCGGGACATGTGGAACGCCTCTGTCACCGCCGCCTGCCGCGCTTGGACGTCATATTTGAGCCGCACGTGACTGCTGCCCACTGCAATGTCGATCCGAAGCCGCTATCGAAGTTTTTGAACACTCGTCAGAACATCAGAACCCGTAAGTTCTTCCTCAATGCGTCGCCACTCGATATCACCGTTGCGTCATGGCCCTCCTTCCAACGAGGGAAACTAAGTGCTGTTGTTCCGGAGGCAGGAGCTGCAAGCTTGTCGAAATGTCCAAGGCCTCCACTATCACCGAAGAACATTATAGTACAGGTCCAAGGAGTCTCTACCTTTGCGCTAGTTGATACGGACGCAGCACTTTCTCTTATACGGTAGACGCTTTGCGGACGACTCGCAAAGGCCACAACAGCTCTTACTCGCGTTACACTTCACACCGCCTGCACTCAGCCCGTCCGACCGTCTGCTGCGTGCACTGCCAGACTCATTATTCAGAACATTCTCAATACCGTAGAGTTTGTTGTGCTACCTTCCTGCTCTCACGACGTAATCCTAGGGTGGGACTTCGTGCCGCGTGATAGTGCTGTCATTCACTGCACACCTACCGATGTCGCGTTGCGTGGCCTCTCCAACAGTGTGCCGGATACTGTTGCCACCGATACCGACGTCCTTCCAGAAAGTGCGGTGCTTGTCGCTTTGTCGCGTCCACCTATGCCCAAACTCCTGTCATGTTCACGCCGTCATTACTATTTATTCAGCGCACACTTCTGCCGCTTCCATTTGCCGTTCCCGAAGCAACCTAAGTGTCACAATGAAGCTAGTCTACAATCCGTTTTCCTACCCGCTCACACTCAGTCTTGGCGAGTCCCTCGGTTGTGTCAATGTCATTGGCCTTCTTCAGTCAATGAAAGTTCCTAGTTCCACTACTGCCATCCCGCTCGCCGCCATTGAGTCACCTTCCGACTGCCCTCTAGTTGCCGCCGTAGTCTTGAATTCTTGCATTGACACCTCTATTTCCACAGAACACCGCGAGCAGCTTCTGTCTCTGCTTGACCAGTTCCACACTTCGATTAATTATACTACACATACCTTGGGCCGTGCTGACACTGTCATACAGAGCCTCGACACTGGATCAGAACATCCGCTACGGCAACGAGCGTTGCATCTCTCAGCAGCAGAACGGCGGCTTATCAATAACCTAGGAGAAGGACATGCTTGAAGGTGGCGTCATTCAGCCGGCCCATAGTCCGCGGTCATCGCCAGTTGTGCTGGCGCAGAAGACAGCTCTATTTCATTCTGTGTTGAATACCGTCGTCTCAAGAAAATTACAAGAAAGGACGTCTGTCCCCTACCACGTATTGACGGCGTCCTTGGTTGCTTGCAAGCTTCTGAATAATTTTCGTCGTTAGACCTGAGCTCTGGCTACTGACAGGTTTTTGTAACCGTATGCGACCTTCCTAAGACTGCATTTGTAATGTCTGCGGGATGTTGTTAATTTACCTTCATGCCGTTTGGTCTCTGCAAGGCGCCTGACACTTTTGAGCACAGTAACGACAGCATCCTTCGTGGAATAAAGTGGTATGCCGGCCTCTGCTATCTAAATGATATCATCGTATTTTTTCCGAATTACTTGACTCATCAAACCCGTCTCCACCAGGTTCAATCGTGCCTCAAGACTGCTGGTGTCCAGCTGAACACCCAGTGTCGCTTTGCCCCCCGTAAACTGGCTATCTTAGGCCACGTTGTATCCGGTGACTGTGTCCTCCCCGACCCAGCAAAAGTTTGTGCTGTCGCCGGCTTCCCGAAACTTCTATCGCTTCAGGCACTTCGAAGTTTTATCGCTCTCGGTTCCTACTTCCACCGCTTAGTGCGCAATTTCGCCACCATCATTGCACCTTTGACGAAGCTTCTAAGCGCTGGCACCGACATCGCCATTTGCTGCCCTGAATTCGACGTCGCCTTCCAGGCTCTCCGATGCCTATTAATTCCTCCTCCAATACTCCCTCACTATGATCCCCAGCCCCCTACAGAAGTACGTACAGATGTCAGTGGCGTCGGCCTTGGTTTGGTGCTTGCCCAAAGCAAACCTGGCAATGGGGAATATACTGTCGCCTTTGAGAGTTGGTCACTCACAAAAGCCGAGACGAAGTATCACAGACTATCACGCGTGTGCTGGTTGTCATCCCTAAATGATCCCTCCGGCCGCCTTGGCGCTAGGAACTTCGGCTGTAGGAGTATGACACACAAGGGTTACACAGATCTGGCCGGACGCTGACTGACGCGGATGCATTTTCTCGGTGTCCGCTACCACTCGATGCTTCGTCAGTGTCGGCGCTCGACTTCGATTTTATGTCGTCGGAGCAGCGCAAGAATTCTTGTATTGCTAACATCATTCTTGGATGGTGTTAGTACCCCATCTGCCGCCTCTCCTTACCGCGCGCTCCGCCGTCATGCCGCTTATTTTTCTTTGCATGAAAACCCTCTCTACAGCTAGAGCTGTATGCATGACGGTCGGAAGTGGTTCCTGGTCATACCGCGTCACATGTGTTCCGACATCTGTCCTCCTTTTCACGCAGACATACAGAGTACTCATGCTGGCGAGTTGAAGACATGCGAGGTTGCGCCAGCGCTGATACTAGCGCGGAATCTACACTTTTGTGCGCGAGTACATTCGTCGTTGCACGGCTTGCCAGAGGCGCAAACTGCCTTCCTAGCTCTCAGCGTTCAACCGGCTCACTACAACATTCACGTTTCCCAGAGCATCCTGCCGGCCACGTCGTCATCGATCTTTACTTCCAATTCCCATTCACCGCCTCTGCGAAAAGATGGATAATAGTTGGCATGCACTACCTGAGGCACCACCCATTTCTGTCGCTACAGCACTTCAGGTTCCTCTCTTCTTTCTGCGCGATTTCGTGCTTCGACAAAGTGCGCCGCGTGAACTTCTCCGCGACAGATAGCGTGCGTTTCTGCCAGAAGTCGTCGAAGCCCTCATTACAGAGTGTCACGTAATCTCCCATATGTCGAGTGGATACTGGCCAGTAACTGTCGCGTTAATTTAACGCTTCACCAGCGCTTATGAACAAATGATTACTACGTACGTCACGCCGAACCACTTCGACTGGGACATTTTTCTCCTTTTTGTAACGTACGCTTGTAACACCGCCAATCAAGCTACCAATTCGCTTCTCCCCATTCTTTCTGTTGTATGGACGAGAAACATCGCGCACGTTGGACACTGTATTGCCGTACCAACCCGACGCCTCTGAAGGCCTCCCCATTTCAGAACTCGCCAAGTATGAAGAAGAGTGCACGCAACTTGCTGGCATTTTCACAACAAAAGATCAAGCACACCAACAGAATAGACACGACAATGGCTTGACCACTACAACATTCCGTACCGGCTCCCTCGTTTCGCTGTGGATTCCGCCACACGTACAGGGTCTTTCGTCCAAGCTTCGGGTACAATATCATTGGCTTTACCGCACCATCGACAATACGTCGTCAATGAACTACGTGATCGAGCCTCTCCCGCCGTCTTATGATATGCGCCATCGCGGTTGCGACACCGTATACGTCAGCGGTGTCAATCCCTACTACAATACCTTGCCCTATTTTCGCCATAAGTCGCCAGGATGGCTCATTTTCTCTTCCGGGTCCATTATGAAAAAAAAGAGCTCGAAAGTCGCTCTTGCCCTTTGTCCGTTGAGGGGGGAAAGGACGGATGCCTCGACACTGCACCTCGCGCTTGCGTTTAGCTGGGCATGCGAGGCTGCTCTGCACTCGACCCGACCTGACTGTGCCTATGGCTTCCAGATAACCGCCAATAAAACAAGTCCGCAGTACTGTTTTAACAGCGAAGCTGTCCTAAATCGAGCCTTTGCGATTAGGCGTCCGGTGTCTGGCAAGGGGGCAGGCTCCGGAGCTCACCGCCAGAGGGTGCCATAAGAGAAGTAGCGGTAAAACCCCTTGATAATTTGAAAGTAGCGACACTCTCCTCCTTACGGCGCTTTCCTCCTCGATTCTACTTGGCCCCTGGCTACTCACAGCACGTTTTTCTCCTGGGCTCCCGCGGACGCACCGCAGCATTCTCTGGAGGCGTGTTATTTTGGGCCAGTTGCGCGCCCCACTGGTGTTGAAAATTTTGAGCAAAGCTCATAATAGCATCGATAATGCTGAAGGTAACGTTTATGAAGAGGTTCGTTTTCTTTTAAAGCCGTATTAACGGGGCATACTGATGTAAAAAGAGCTTTGACACGATCCAGTTCTATACCCCAGATAATATTTCTGCCACATGATAAGATGCTTTACTTTGTGCGTCTGATCAAGTAGTGCCTGAGGCATATGCCTTTGTGTGGGGCTTATTAAGCGTCAGATCTCTGTTTCAAGGTCGTGTTGTGAGCTACAGAAAATATCACGTAACCAAAGGAAGGCCGGAAGCAAAGCAAAGCATGAGGAGCCGAGTATAAGAGATGATTACTGA
Source organism: Dermacentor andersoni (assembly GCF_023375885.2). Classification (NCBI taxonomy): domain Eukaryota; kingdom Metazoa; phylum Arthropoda; class Arachnida; order Ixodida; family Ixodidae; genus Dermacentor; species Dermacentor andersoni. Next base: position 56,068,965 of record NC_092820.1, read on the forward strand.
TTTGCAAAGTTAGATAATGACCGATTAGTAATTGGATTAAGGCGTATTAAGAATTAAGGTGGATTAAAGTCGATGAAAGCGGATTAGGGTGATGAAGGTGAATTAAGGTGCATTAGAGAAGAATATGCTGAAAAAACGTGAATGAGGACCGATTGGGGTGGATTAAGGTCTATGAAGGTGGATTAGGGTGGATGAAGGTTGATAAATGTTCATTAAGGAGGATTGTGGTGGGCTGGGGTGTTAATCCTTAATATAAGCTAATCTACCTTAATCCACCCGAATTGTTCCTACTACTCTTTCATCAACCCTAATTCACTTTAATCCACCCTAATCCACCTTAATGATCCTTCATCCACGTTATTCGTCTTTTATATACCTTAATCAACATTGACGCACCTCAATCCACTTTAATGCTGCTGAATGCACCCTAGTACACTCTAATCCACTTCCATCAACCCTAATCCATCCAACTGGGTCTTAATCCTCCTTTATTGACCCTAATTCACCTTAATCTAGAATAATCGACCTTAATCCTCCCTAATCCTTGTTCATGAACCCCAATCCATCATCAGATATCTTATTACTATTTCATTAACCCTAATACACGCTAGTCCTCCCGAATGCACCTTAATTCATTCACTAATCAGTAATTAATTAACTTGGTTAATCATTCTCTTATACAGGTGTGGACATGGTTTGGGTCGTCTCTGGCCTTCCTTGGGTCACGTGATGTTTTCTGTTCACAACGCGAGTTTGTGACATAGAAATGTAAAGGCTTTCACCTTAAAACTAAAAAAAATACGCAATGTGGATTACCTAGCGCTCATCCCCACGGGTATACTTGCCACTAATTTTTTCAGGGCTTGCACTCATCGTATCTGACTGACGCACAGATCGAAGCAAGCAAGAAATGATAGCACCTCTAGAGGCCGCAATGCAATTTTCAGTGAAACAGGCAACGGATCCCAACAATCGCGAAAAGTGCAATCGAGAAGCTGTATCTTTGCACATAATTGTTCACAGTGGAAAGCAGAATTCATAATGCTGCGTTTCCGACTAAATAACAGTTGGCGACGTGCGAGGTGATGGAGCCGCCGAGAATATTAAGCACACTGAGAACAACTGTATTTTTACGAAACGTTCAAATTGCTGCAACAAAAACGCTGGTGAGCAGGACAAAAGAATGAAAAAAAAATGCGAAGATCATAAGATGCTTTGCTATGAGCAATAGGGAAGACGCCTCACCTTGCAAAAAACGCTGTTCTTTGTCGAAAAAAGTTATTTCGGCCAATGTTATGCAGCCACTGCTTCCTGCGCAAGCTGTCAGGCTTTTCTTGTAGTACAATAAAAACGGCATAACCATCTTCAGGCTTCCTACAGCTGTTATATGCGCAGCAGCACTGCGTAGCGCTAGCACATAGAGCAGGAAACACAGCGTACAACGTTCTCTACGCCGAGCTGAGTGCCGAGCCAGCTGAGTTAAGGAGAAAAATGGCTTGAACAAAAAAGAAAAACACAAGCAAAACGCAAGATCCGCCCCTTTCCAAGGGCAAAGGTGGGGAGACCAATCGTCGTGCAGAAAAACGGGGGCAAAACTGGCTCCTGGGGGGGGGGGGGGGACGCGCGAGGGGCGAGGAGGAGGCGAGTACGTCGTGCGTCGGCGGCAGAGTTCAGAGAGTGGCGGAACTCTCAAATCATCAAGAGACTTTAGTAGCGGTAGAGTCCTTGTATATGCTCCCGCACGGAGCAGAGTTGTGCATATGTGCGACGTTATATTCCCGCTTTACAGTGAAGCCACTTCTTGCGCCCGCAGGAGGTAAATGCCGCACAGTGTTCCAGTTGCGTTTATCTCTGCTGGTCGCGAGCTATATGCGGATATTGTTCGCAGCGCTGATAAAGATGTAATTTTTAATACAGGCTGCTCTTGCAATAAAAGTGTAATTTAAACGCGAAGGAATTTTCAGTTCGCATGTAGCTGTATATACGCACACTTACAAACGTACGCACGAAAGTAGATATGGGGGGTCCGACCCCCCTTCCCCGAAATAACATCCTGACTACGCCCATGGCTCGAAAAACTCGAAACTTCGCTTGCAAAGGTGCAGTACCTTGCAAGCAAAAGCAAAATATTGCGGCGGGTAATGCTCATGTATTACAACTCTCTCATAAGCGGGAGCACGCGAGGATTTCGCTTATTACAAAACAATGAACACATTCACATCAATCAACGAATCAGAACAGCGACAAGAAATGAAATGAAAGCAGGGTAGAAAAAATCAGAGTGTGGCGGGCAACGTGAACCTGCTAGTATTTACTTTGTTTGGAACACACTTTTCTAGACCCGCGTAGTCAGAACAATCGTACAAGCACCGCAGCCATATTGGGAGAGTTGGTAAGTTAACATTCTTGGCGGCACAGACGTGTCGTTCATTCTTTGTTTCGTGTCTTTGTCGCGCTGCACATATACATAAAAACTGTACAGGTGAAGAACCTCTCATGACAGGCATACAGATCTCAGCGTTAACAGGGGTGTTACTCGAGGTAAATGTTGCCTTATGTGTAAACAAGGCGAGCTCACATGGCACATCGTGGTTCCTTTCGGAGTCGGTCGGTCTCCGCCCATGCGCAGTAGCGAGAGCAGTTGTCGGCGCACGTCTCTCCATCTGCATAGCATCGCATAAAAGTTTTGCCAGATTCGGACGGGTCTGTGGAGTTTGGTGCGCCGCACCCCGTCATACTGGAATGCAAGTGTGAATATGATGTGTTTCGCAGCACTTCACCAAGTTGCTTGACTTAATGTCGTCGAATACCGTACCGGCAACCTGCAGCCTTTGCACCAGCCTCACGCTCGACGCAGTGACGCTTCGCTGATTCCACTGTCGATGGCACTGACAGAAACGATGGGTCAGCATCGCGCCCGTAAAATTCGTTTCGCAGCGGCGCAGCTGAACATTTGACGTCATTTTGCACCCTGTGGTAGCGCTCGGCGAGTAGAGGTGCACTTGGCGAGTAGAGGTGCGAGCGGCGCTGGAAAAGTTCCGTGAAACTGTGCTCCCTACGAGAGCATATACACGAACACTAAGAAACAGGCAGCGCCGATGTCGCTCAAATGCCTAGCTTCGAGAGCGAGAAGTGCAAGCAAAGTGGCAGCGGAGGGAAGCCGCTACCATGGCGGATCGAGAACGGGAAGCCCAAGCCAAAAGCCAGCAAAGGAAAGCTAACCCCCAACTTCGAGAGTAGGAGGTCGAGCAGAGCCGTCAACGCGTAGAGATTCTTCCCACGGAGGGTACCGATGGACGGTTCAATAGAGAATTACTCAACTGCAGGGTTTGTGATAGACTGTGGTTTGATCACAAACTCACCCAACGGAAGAGTGTGCGCAAACCAGAACCAAAGCTCGATTCTAACAAAAAGATGACTAGACAAAATACTTTCATGAAAATCGCGGTAAACACGAGTTCAAACTTGAGGAAACGACCACCAGCTTCGCTGTGTGGACAACTTTTACGGCGTGGAACTGGCTTTATTTTAAATGCACTCCACCATGTGACGACGAGAAGCTTCCCGATCATGAGAAGAATAGAATGTTTGGAATGCCATGCATGGTATATTTACCACAGCAAACGTAGTTCTCTACATGAAGATAGTGAATTGTACTCTGGGGTATTGCGTCAGAAAAACACCGTTTCTTTATGAGTCAGGCCATAGAGAAATGCTCTGGATTCATTTTAAGTATCAGGGATCTTTAACGTGCCTCAGTGCACAGCAGACGTACGTTCTTGCATTTCGCCCCTACCGAGGAAGATACTGACTGAGCCGTAAGAGTTAAGTAAATATTGAGAGACGTAACAACTTAATTATGTGTGCTTTATTTCAATTGCAAGCTCACGGAATTTGTGGTGTGGCTTACAATTGACATTAAACACTCCGTTATATCTGCCCATTAGATTCCCACTCCGTTCCTCGAATCTCGGCCTCGCATTCCATTCCCATTCTGTCTGCCCGACTGGTGCCGTCATTCCATTCCAATTCCATCTGGAGTCTCTCAAAATGCCTATTGATCCCGAAATCATTACAAGTCTGGAGTTGCCACTCCGTAATCTGGTGTTGACTGGCTTAATGTGGATATTATTCACTATCAACGACGCTGTTGTAGCGAGGCACTTCGGCACCTGATATTGGATTGTCGCAATTTCACTGCACAACACACGTCGCTAGCGAGAGTATCATCATCCTGGTCAGGGGTGTACGACCTTGGAAATATGTCTCTGCCTTAGTGAATATACGCCTTTACGTATCAAGTTAATCAGGCCCCACTTACTTTTTTGGAGCAAACTAACTCCGTTCTCTGTTAGTGGCTCATGATAATTTTTTTTTTTCTTTTTGTGTCCCATAATCTCGCCCACCATGCCTTCTGTTCTATAGCGATCTGTTAGTAGTGTCAGTCGCCATGTTCTTTTTCTTTTAATGAATAGCTTCCTATGACTATTTCGGCTGCATTCAATGTTGGGGGTCTATGATCGGATTAGGCAAGAAAAGAAAACGTTTGCTGGTTCACCCTTTCTCGGTTTCTTTCTCGCTTTCTCGTTCGATCATTCGTTCGGCTGTTTGTTTGTTGGGGCTTGTCTTTTACATTGACAAACATCGTAGATTGGTTCTGCTTAATTGCTATTGTTGCTAATTCCATACACTATTCATTGTTATTATTTTACTTTATTATGTGAGCCCAGCTTTACTTGTTCTTTTTCAATCTTTCCTTGCTTACTTCCTGTCTTCAATTTCTGGATCTTTGCCTCTTCCTCTCTGAAAATTGAGCAGGCACTATGCCCATTCTTGTGGCAGTTGCTAGCCAGTTCCTAGCTTTTGTTCCTCTTTCAAGCAGATATATATATATATATATATATATATATATACCTATACATGATGATATAATCAAATCACATTAGTTGCCGTGTTGTCTTTATTACATCATGCACTGAACTTTTCTTACGTCCATGCCTCACATTTTTGTCCTCTGCGAGCATGCGGTATCACCAAGACATGTCCAATCACTACTACCTTGCGCCAGCGGACCCCTACTTATGCCTCGATTTCCTCATTGCATCGCACCAACTAGTTCTCTGCCGCTCTTGGGCTAGGATTCCCTTCCCTTGGCACCCATTTTGTGAATGTAATACAGTACCGGTTGTCCGTCTTACGCTATATATAGCCTGCAAAGCTCCATTTGGTTCTTGTCATGTCAACCGGGACAACGACTTCCCGCATTCGCTCTCTAATCCACACCACGGCATTCTTGTCTCTTTAGGTTGCGCCTTATACTTTTTGTTCGATCACTTGTGCGCTTATAGAATGTAGAGTCTCTTTGCTAACGTTCAAGTTTTCTGCCCCATTTCCTAATACTGCTAGAATGCATTGACTGTTCACTTTCAATTTCTTGAATGACAGTAAGCTGCAAGTATTGAGTTGGCAATGCTTGCCCTTTGTGCACCAAGCAATTTTCATTCTTTTCAAGATTTTCATCTCACCAATCGGGGCCTCTAGTGAGCAATTCACCTAGAAATACGTAATCTTCCACAGATTCCAGACACAATCTGCTATCATGAATTTCAGTTCTTTTGCTAGGATATTGATCATTACGTTTGTCTTGTGCACATAATTATTCAGCCATACGTCTACGTTTTGTCGGCTAAGGTCCTCAATCATTTGTTGCGTTTCATTTCAAGTGTTGATGACCATGACAATGCTATCTTCATGCCACAGTTTCGTGAGATATTCGCCGGTGAACCTCATCCCAAACCACTACCAGTGAAGTAGCTTGAATACATTTATGCGTGCACTGAGTAGCATTACAGAGATATTGTCACCTTTCCAACGTCTTGTTGGTACGTATATTCCGGCATTTCTTTGGAAGAATTAAGACAGCAGCTGAATCTATACAGATAATGATAATTATATTCTCGCGTGCTTTCTATATTTAATGTTTCACTACGCAATGCTTCCTTTACTGTAGCATTTCTACTCTAGCGAGCCCCTTTTCGTAGTTTATGAAAGCCACATAGATAATCTAGCGGTACGCCACAGATTTCTGAATTACTTGAGTGTTGATGCCCTATTGAATGTTCCTTTCTAAACTAACTTGTTCTCTTGGTTGGTTTATGTTAAGCTTTGTACTCATATTACATTGAAAAATAATTTGCACGCTGAAAGCAGGCTAATGAGTCTATATATTTCGTAGTTTTTCTTGTAGCGCAAAAAACACGCGGACACAGAAGAGAAGAAACAGACACACACATGCGCTTACTTCCAACAACAATTTTATACCGGGACGGACGCCACGTTTCTACCCTCAAATTTTCTCGCTTTTAAGCACGTGTCTACTGACATGATAACATGATAGTATGAGAGTACAACTCACTTGCAGACTAGGCAAGAAACGATTACCTTTAACGCATGCGCAGGAATTCCAACTCTTCTTTTGATAGTGACAAGGACAACTGGCTCACACAAGCATTGGCAAACTCTTCAAAATGAGCCCTTTCGCTGCTGAGACGAGTGAATTCACATTCACTTCTCCCGATAATAACGGTTCATGAAATCGCGGAACGCATCCGCACTTATGACAGTGAATTGCGAGGAAGCCATCCAGTCAAGCCTTGTTAACTTTATTGAAGCGCTCTGTAAGCCTATCATTCGTTGTCCGGCAACTGGGCTTCTGGGAGAAGCCCAGTTGCCGGACAAATCACAAGGAAAGGTGCGTTCTTTGTGAGAACAATATCGTGTATGAACGGCCCCGGTCGTGCGGCAAAACATTGACCAAACGGGAAGGTGCGTAAATGATAGGTTGCGCGAAAACCCAAATAATGTGCGAACTGGAGGAGTGGGGCATCTGTCTTTTCATTGCAGAAAGTATGGGTGCAGCCCCATTTATAAACAGTGCACTGTGATAGGAAGAAGCCCAACGCAAACAACACGTCAGATTATTGAAGCGGCGAAGACCGCTAGTTTGGGGAGCGCTTGTGTTAGCGCGCCTTCAATCGATCTTTCAAAAAAGGAATTGGATTTTTAAACGTGACACAGGGGTTCGCCTCAAGGAGCTGACATTTCAATCTTGCAATTAGAAAAAAAATTTTTGGCCATTAATGGTCCTTTTTTCATCTTCGATATTATCTTACATTTCCATTACACATGCCTCGTTGCTGTCTGATTTGACTAAGAATCAGTGCATATGCGCATGCGTACGCTCTTGCTTGTTACCTGTATATATGTGTACCGCTTCGTGGAATAAAACTTGTTGGAAGTTAGCGCTGTTTCCGCGTCTTGCCTCGGTCTCTTGTCCCTTTTCGGGCGCTAAAGACCTCAGTTTTCTAAATCTACCTGTGGTTCTACATTTTGCCTCCAACGAAACAGGCACCACGCGCCCTCGAGCGCAGTAGCGAAATTCCTCAGTCATTAGCTGACCGCGGTGGCTAACGCCTTTTTTGTCGGTGTTCAATTTCACGGACTACTACTGTGAAATTAAGTAGTTTGGTTCGGCATTCTTTATTATGTTTACAGTCTGTGCGACTAGATCTTCACTTGCAATTCTGCGTAAGCGTTTCTCCATGTCAATGCTAGGAGGGGGAGGTTGAAGGGGGTGGGGGCATATAATTCTGTCATATATGTTGCTTTGTACCACACTTCGGAACAATTACATTGTATAAGCAAAATAGCAACGCAAGAATCTCTCCTAGAGCGAGAATAGGTTTCTCGTCTCGCTCAACAAGCAATGCAATAGGCATGCTGATGAGTGTGAGCTGTAGCGCACGCGAACGCGCGCACGCACGCGCACGCACGCACGCACGCACGCACGCACACACACACACACACACACACACACACACACACACACACACACACACACACACACACACACACACACACACACACACACACACACACACACACACACTCGCACGCACGCACAAGTACCAGTGACATGCTATTCGATCAATAAATTGAACCAATATAGAAGTGCGTGAGACTGCTGAACTCAGTGCAATAAACTAAAAGCTACAAACGCAATAAACCTGCAGAGCGGTAACAAAGGAGTTTGGCTTGGTCTGGTGTTGGAGAGGTAACGCCGCAGAGGGGCCTCAAAGTCAACAAGGAAACTCATTTCAGGTGACGGCAGCGACAGCTCGCTGCTCGCCGGCATGATCGACAAGTAATTTGCCAGACATATTGAGGGCTGCCAGGGCAAAGCCCATCTGCTTCCTTTTCCCGCGGGAATTGCTATCATGTTCTGAACAGCCTAGTCAGACCGCTATACGAACAACTTCGACTTACTTGAGCTTGTCTGACATCTCATGCCACGGTGCTTCAGCTGCCAACGTCTACGGTTTCTTTGAAGAAACCACACAACAGGTATGACTTGTCGTTGACTTCGGCTATCCAATCACGCAGAGGATGAGATAGATATATGCGTTGCACTCTGCGGTGTTCTTGATATATCGGGGTTTTCGTAACATGACCGAAAATGAAAAAAAAAAAGATAACCAAAGCATCCGCCGAAGCAGCGCGCCTTCTTCTGAACCATCTTCGGTTCATTTGTGCGCATAGTTATCGCCATTTTGCCATTTCTTTCCATTACATTTCCCCCGGGGAATGGGTATAAAACCCCAGAGACTTAAAAATTAGTTCTAAAAAAAGTGGTTAGTCCGTAAACATGCTCATTTTTGTATAGTTGCCTCTCCATATATATATATATATATATATATATATATATATATATATATACACAAAAAATATATTGATATTTAGTACAGAAAAAGGTCCAATAGTGTAAACCACTGTAGGGGAACCTTCTGTTAAGGTAAACAGAACACCAATAGTACTTATCAGCAAAAGAGTTGAGAATTGTAAAAATGCAAATATGCAAATACAAATGTAAATACATAGAAAGGCAAAAGCACGCATAAAAGGCCGCGATAGCGAAGAGGAGAAAAGCAGATAAAGAACGGCATGCAGACAGCGTGAGAAGAAAAGCATTGTGTCGCACAAGACGGGCTGATGACGGCATAGCATAGTGCGCCTCGCCTGCTCACCGATAGCGCCACGGATACCATAAATTAACAAAGAAGCGCTGCCTGAGCGCAGGCTTGTCTGCAGTGGCTGCTGTGAATCGCGCCCACTCGTCACCCACGCGTACCGTCTCGTGACCTCGGATCTCCCGATTAGCGAGACAGTCGGGCCACACTTGAATAAATGATTGAACTTCATTTCTTGTCCCAGCGAGAGGAGACTGGCAATAAGTGCACGAAAGGCCTGACGAAGGTCCCAGCGCCCACAGCTACAACAGCGGTGATAATCAAATCAAATGAATATATACATAACGTACATACATCTCGGACAAGAGTATAGAATTTCATTTAAAAAAATTATTACTGTATTTGTTAATTGGAATGAGTGGGATGATTAAACGACATAAAACGTTAGCACAAATGCTATCCATATGAACTTTTTGTTGCAACATACATGCGTACACACGAATGTAAAAGAAACACAATATCAATAATTACTGAAAGCAAAGCCTTCGGTGAGTAATGATGTACTAAGCACTTTTTTGAAGGAGCTTTCTGAAGCGCTAAAATTGAACAGTTCTCCTATCTTCTTTAACATTTGTTGTCGACTGATGTATGATTGTTTTCCATAGCTTGTTTTCGCTACGTTTTTATTATTCCGGCGTAGCGGGTAACGAGATATTTCATCAGAGCCTTTTTGGTGAATAACTTTCGTTAATGTGTGATCACCAGAAGCTTCTCATAATTTATTCTGTGTTCGCTAAAGAAGCGAATCGCGCTGGAACAATGCAGCTGTTTCATGGTCTACAAGACGGTCACGAGAATTGCAGTGTGTACAGAGGATACGTGTCTGTAAAATATTGGACTTGTTGTAGTTGGTTTTAGAAGTTGTTCCCCAAATCAAGAGGCCGTAGCAGCTGTTTACAGTAAAGGAGAGAACTTATAATTCTTGTTTCAGCGAAAGCGGTATCAGCTGGGTTATAGTGGTAACGATGCCGACAGATTTGAAAAGGTCATTGCATAGCATCCTTATATCTGAACTCCAAGATAAATGTTCATCAAACCGTGCACCACAGAGTTTTTTTCTTTGACGTGGGTAATTTCCGTACCCTTGAAATAAATGTTAATGGCACCGGCTATGTTCTCGTTACGAGCCCTTAAATATATAATGATGTTTTTGCAGTATTTCATTCTAGACTGCTTTCTCTCATCCAAACTAACAAACGATTTAGATACACATTGAAGCTGAGAGTAAGTTCAGAAGGGTCATTGTATATAACAAAGACACGTTGTATCATCGGCATACATTGTCAAGTCAGGTGAGTGAGGTATTCTTACAATATCATTTACATAAAATACGAACAATATTGGGCCCTGTCTTGAGCCCCGAGGTACCCCCTGTTTTATAGATTTCTAGCTTATGTGCTAATATATTATAATCGATCGAGTCGAATGCCTCCCGTAGATCTAAAGAGGCCAATTGTAACGTGCTGAAAAGGTCTAAAGGTGTTTGAAAAGGTGTTTGTCGATTTTCCTAATAATGTTATTTTGCTGTCTCGAAGGGCTTGCTGTGGTTACTTATCCTTTTTAGAGCCGTACTGGTACTTTCTTTCGCAAAGAGCCTCGAGCGGCCAGTAGCACGGCACATTTACCTGTATTCGCGAGCATTTTTCACGCAAGGAAAAACACTTTTATGCCTCATCTACTGAGCAACAGAAAGCTCAATCGGGAGTTTTTCATGTTGCTCTACAATTTTCTCACTGAGACATTTCACCTAGCTATATTAATGGCGGAGATCAGAAATTAATGAAGGCTATCTAATTAGGTGGAATGCAAACAATAATCTGACCACCTCCAAGCGACGGCCCACAACAATATCTTGCTTCTGTTCGGCAACGTAGTGTTTGCATATTTTTGAGGTTTAGCTCATGTTAAGTGGAGCAAGCTGTGTACATTATGAGTAGAAAGAAACGTATATTGAAGTGCCCGAGTTTTATAAGTAATACCCTATGAAGCAAAAAAAAACAATAAAACGGCAGCATAACATAAGGTGCTCTACTTGTTTCTTGAACTAAAATGTAGATATGATAAAGGGAAACCTAAGTGAAACAAACGAAACGAAAAACAAAACAAAACAAAACCGCTGCTATCACGACTCAAACCTCTGCAGTACGCGTGTGATGCTCTTACGAATTGTGCTACCACGTTCGCACTTCCGCCTTTGCTATATTGAGTGTTTGTGTATCTGTAGCAGATCTAGAGCTGGGAGCGTTAGCCGACACCATCATTCGTGCCCATGATGGCAGATAGTCAACGCCGCCATTCATGGCCATGGCGACAGATGCAAAACTTATTGCTATGTCTCCCACAGGTACGCACGTAATACGTGAAATAGGGTGAATTTGGTTGCAGCTACTGTTAACATGACATGTGGGCGCTTTTCAACACATAGAGTTTGTTTCTTCAGGTACATGAGAAACACTTCAATAGAAGTCTTCAGTTCCTGACTTCGCTTTCACGACGACAGTTTCTTATATAGTGTTGTAAAGTTCAGCACATTGCAATACACGTAGATAATTACACGCACACGACGGAGTCCTGCTAGGGGATCATCAAACACGGAGCCATCTTTCTGGGCAATATCATCTGTGTAGGACTGTCTGCTCATATGCTAGTCAAGTATGCATGTACAGTAAAAAAAATTCACAAACGATTATGATACTCTTTAATGAGAAATATGAGCCAAGCTCTATACGTGTTTTCATTTCACGATATATTGGCTGGCGCGGACAATCTGTGTCAGGCGGCAAATCGAAAATGGAGCATAGTATTTCACAACTGCCTTGCTAATTGGGAGATCGCGCGAGGTACGGCGGGGTTTACGCTTGGGCGCGTTGCACAGCAGCTGCCGGAGACAGGCCTTCGCACATGCCGCGCTTTCTTTCCATATATGGCATCGGTGGACGCACTCACCACATGCCATCAAGTGGATAGACGACGGTTCGCTACTCTGTCGCCATCTCGTAGTGGTCGTCACCGCACAGCCCGTCTTCTGGCGCGTTCGCCCCCCCATACCCCCATCCTCCGCTTTTCTGCTAAGGCTCGCTTGGCTATCGCCGTCCTTCATCCCGCGCTGCGCTCCACGTTCGCTCTTTTACTCTTGGCTGTGCGTGTTCGCTCGGTTACGCCGAGGGACGATGTCTAGGGAGGCCGATGCTAAACGCAGCGATAGGCACCTAAGACGTGCGCTCTATAAGAGCGTGGCACTGCACCTTAACACAGACAAAAATTCAAAGGAACACGCCTGCATTATGTGGTGGCCAGAAAACTTACACAGCCCTGTAACTACATTGTCCATTGTCCTTAGTGCTGCTACATGAATAAGTAGCTCAAATCGCAATGCTTTTCGGTCGTAAGTGCCGTTTGTTTGACCGGCTGTTATCACTAATGTTATTTATGTCTGACCTCACGATTAGTTCGCACCTACTCTTACGAATACACCTAGCATTATAACACTTTCTTTTGTGAATGTGGGCCAAGAATTTTATTTTTCGGATGTTGTCATTATTTGTCCCAGTGACAAGGAGGAGACAAAGGAGAGGAAAGACAGGGAGGTTAGCCAGTGTAAGTACCGGCTGGCTACCCTGTGCTGTGGAAAGGGATAAAGGGAATAAAAAGAGAAAGAAGAACAAGAGGAAAAGAAAATGGAAACCAGGAAATTCACACAGTAACGCGAAACTACGCGCTACAACACTCAAAGGCGGTCGCACAATTCACGTGTCCTTAAAAACTTCAGCAAAGCCCTTAAGGCCTTGAGTGCCGAAGCCCGTCTGGACTAATGTCCTAGAGCTCTTTCCTCTGTAAAGGGGCGATTGTCCAGTTTATCGAGAGCGGTCACGAGCACTTTTCTTCGCACTTTGTAACGGGGACAGTCACAAAGGAGGTGCTCAATCATCTCCTCGCAGCCGCAGGTGTCACAAGTAGGGCTGTCCGCCATTCCAATACGGAATGAATAAGTGTTCGTGAATGCCACGCCGAGCCACAGGCGGCACAGAAGTGCTGCTTCCGCTCGTGGCAACTCTGGTGGTAGGTGGAGTTGCAGACATGGATCCAATCTGTGGAAACGTGCGTTCGTGAATTCACTGGTGTTCCACAGATTCTGTGTAAGCTCGCGGGCGAGGGAGCGAAGACTTGTGGCTGCATCTGTTCTTGACAGCGGTATGGGTATAATCTGGGCACCATCATGAGCCGACCGGGCAGCATCATCCGCACTGTCATTTCCTGAAATTCCGCAGTGACCCGGTATCCCCTGGTAGATGATGTTGTGTCCCTTGTTGATTGCGTGATGGTGGAGTAGTCGGATGTCTGCGACTAGTTGCACATTTGGTCCATGGTTGAAAGGGGACATCAGACATTGAAGAGCTGCCTTTGAGTCACATAAGATGGACCATGAATGTGATGATTTGTGAACAATAAACTCCAGAGCAGCATGGATAGCTGCGAGTTCTGCAGCCGTCGATGATGTAATATGAAATGTCTTGAATTTCAGGGTGACACACTCTGCGGGAATTAACACTGCTCCAGCTGAATTATTAGAGGAGACAGAACCATCCGTGTAAACGTGGATGCGTCCTCTGTGCTTGTCATGTAGCAATGAAAGCACGGTTTGTTTGAGGGCGAAAGTTGGCATCTCAGTTTTCTTTTTTATACCGGGAATAACAAGAAGAGCCTGGAGTAGATGAAGGCAGCGGTTGAGATGATCGTGCTGCAGGCGTGAAGTTTGACGGTAAAGTTCCATGGTTGGCGGCAATAATCTTGCTAAACGCTGAACGAGGTCGAGTGGCAGGAAGGGAGGCGAGATGATGCGATGGAAGTCGGGCGAAGTGCCTGATATGCATCCTTAAAGTGTCGACTTGAAGATACGTGTTGATGGGGTGGTCATGCGCGATGGCTATTGTTGCTGCCGTGGACGTACATCTGTGAAGACCAAGGCAAATTCGCAGAGCTTGACCTTGTACAGACTGAAGGGCACGGAGGTTCGTCTTACTGGTCCCACCGAGTACAGGTAAGCTATAGCGCAGGAGACCGAGGAACAATGCGTTATAGAGTTGGAGCATCGCACTCACACGCACCCCATGACTTTCCCGCAAGAAATCTGAGCACATGGGCTACCGTGACTAATTTCCTTTTTAGGTAGGAGATATGAGGACTCCAGGAAAGATCTCGATCTATTATCACTCCTACAAAGCGGTGCGTCTTCTCGTAGGCAATTGGCTGTCCATTAATTCTGATAACGTACGCTTTTATTGCTTTACGCGTGAAAACGACTATAGAGCACTTCTCGCAGGACAGCTCCAGACCTCGTGCTCGAAGATAACCTGATGTTAGTGTGGCCGCTTTTTGAAGTCTAGCGCGCACCTGGGGACGCGTCGCACTGATGACCAAACGCATAGATCGTCTGCATAGATCGACACATGGTCGGATTCCGGAAGGATATGAACCAGGTCGATGAGCACCAGGTTAAATAGAGTGGGGCTTGTGGTACGCCTCGGTAGGTGTTTCGTTGTGACGACGCACTATCCTCTGTTTGCACAAAGAATGACCTGTCCTTCAAGAAGCTGGATATCCACCGAAAAACAAGGCCGCCTAGGCCGGCATCGCCCAAGGCGTCCAGGGTGGCTTGATGGGTTACGTTGTCATATTGCGCCTTTAACATCCAGGAACATCGCCGCTGACAGTCTCTTGAAGCTTTTTTCGTGCTAAACAAACGAGACAAGATCTATGAGGTTATCTATAGAAGAGCGTCCGCGTCGAAAGCCTGCCATAGCATCAGGGTATAACTTGTAGTGTTCTAGATACCACTCTAGACGCGTCAGCACCATCAACTCCATCACCTTTCCTACACAACTGGCCAGAGCAATGGGACGATAAGACGCCACGTCTAGGGGTGATTTACCTGGCTTGAGCAAAGGCACAAGGCGGCTGGACTTCGATGCAGCAGGAACTTCTCCTTCACGCCATAATTTATTGTACACTTCTAGAAGTGCATGCTGGGCTGTTTGACCGAGGTTTCCAAGAGCTGCGTATGTCACCCCGTCAGGCCTAGGCGATGAGGAATGTTTGCACGCTGCCAACGCCGCCTGCAACTTCTCGATAGAAAACAGATCATTCATACGAGAATCTCGCGACATTGGAACATCACGGGGATCACGTGTAGCGAACGATGGTGGTAGATCAGCAACCTTGAAACAGAAGTCCTTCGCTACGTCGATCTCTCTGCGACCTTCGTATAGAGCCAGGCATTTGAAGGGGTGGCGTTGTTGCGGTGATGTTCAAAAACCACGCACTGTTCTCCATATATGTGATAGGGGTTTATGCGGATCAAGGAAATCACAGAAGGTTTTCCATCTTAGAGACTGCAGGGAGTTGATCCGACGCTGGATCTTCTTCTGTATGCGTCTCGCCTCCCTTAGGTCGTAGATGGACTTGGTGCGCCTGTACTTTCTTTCCGCGCGACGGCGGATTGCTCGAAGCCGCTTCAATTCTGCTTCGAATTCAGAAAATTTAGGAATATGCCTAAAAGATCTTGTGGCCTCTTGAGCAGCGGCGTTAATTAGCTTCTCGATGTTGCCGGGCAGACAGTTCTGGATCTCTTGGCAATTCTTCTCCATGAGCAACGTGTATTTAGGCCAGTCGATGTGATGAAGAACTGTAGTAGAGTGTGACCTGCGTATGCCGTCGATTTTAACATATGTTGGAACGTGGTCACTGCAATGCGTTTCGTTGTCCGTGAACCATTTCACACGGGCATGGAGACATCTTGAAACAAAAGTTAAGTCCAGGCAGCTGCTGTATGTCAATCCCCGCAGAAAAGTGGGACTGCCATCATTTAGGCAGCAGAGCTCATGGCCCGACGCGAAGGATAGTTCACGTCTTCCTCGACAGTCCATTTTTAAGCTTCCCCATAGCGGATGATGCGCATTGAAGTCACCGGTAATAACACATGCTACAGGTGTCGCTGGTAAAATTGCACCTAGTCTCGCGTTGTCAAATCGACTCGAAGGTGAAATGTAGGCACCTACGAGCGAGAGCGCCACGTTCTTGCATCTTATAGTCAAACATATGTACTGATTGTCGTCATCAGGTGCCACTTGGTGTAAACATACGTGAAATCGCATCTGATATAAACGATGACTTTGCTGCGGTCGCTACAGGTGGCAGGCATGAAAGCTTCATATCCTGATAGGCGGATGGCGCTCTCAACGTTTGGTTCACAAATGAAGATTATTGGAAATTTGTTCTTAAAAACAAACGGACGAAAATCCGAAATGCGCGATTTAATGCCTCTGACATTCTATTGGAAGATAGGCGCTTCCTTGACCTCTTTAAGGAACGAATGCAGAGGAGTAGCCATGGTGCTTCGCAAGACCGGACAGTACCGGATTCAGGGCATCCAGTATTTGAAGTGCGCCTCGAGCCGCCGGAGTGTGTATGGCGGTCAGTAGTACTCGTAGCGTGTTCATAAGGGCCCTTATCATGGTGACAACTTGTTTGTCGGCGTCTTGGTTGCTGTGAGAAGGTGAAGTATGATTCGGTGAGCGCGCTACATCTTGTCGCTCCGCTGGTGGATCTAGCCGTGGCAATGGCGGCCACTCCTCTCATGAGGCAATGATATTGGAGACTTTCTGCTGAGGAATCTCATTGCTGCTATTGCTATAGTTGTATGCGGAAATTTGTGGACTGTCAGCGGACGTGGTGCATCCTTCGCAATAGCAGTGGGTGTCCTAGATCTCCGGTGACGTGAACGTCGACGTCGCACCTTAGCGGCAGCCTCCCTGTGCGAGGAACCATCCCTGACCTTTTGCCTCAAGACTTCCGCCTCATTTTTCACATGTGGGCCATTCTTCGAAGTTGCATCGTGAGAGCCCTGACAATTGGCGCACTTTTGGTTTTCTGCATGACAGCCGTTGGAGGTGTGCGACCCAGAGCACCCTGAGCACACGGCAACATTTGTGCAAACCGCACTAACGTGCCCTATCCTTTGACACTTCCTGCACTTAAGCGGCTTTGGCACAAAAGGCCTTACAATGTGTCGGAAGTGACCGACCTTGACGTGTGACGGTAGGCTGTCTCCCTTGAAAGTTAACTTGACACACTGCAAGTTTCCCAGGCGATGGGCTTGCAATATGGCAATTCCCTCTGTCGCCGGCTTTATGAGTATATGCAGGTCAGCATCGCTTATTGATTTATCTACGTCATAGACAACGCCGGCCATACAGTCATGATGGTCTTGTTTATAGCAGCGTACGTTGATGCTATCTAGCACCTTAACTTTGCTCAGAATGTCTAGCGCCCTGCGGTTTGTGACATCTATAGCGAGGAAGTTCTTACGGGCGTTGATTCTTACACCTTTGATCTGACCCGGAACAAGTGCCTCGAGCGATACAGATGAGGCTTGGTGGTTGATCCGGTTTAGATTGTCGCTAGAAGCCACGGGCTCAAATAAAATTGTGAGGTCTGATGGCTTTCGCATCGGGATCACAGTTGCTTTACTTGTGGAAGGAGATGTCCTGACGAGTCTTCTCTTTGCTTTGTGGTTCGCTACGGGCACGAAGTCGCTGTCATCCGAGGTTTCATCACTGGTCCCTGTGTAGATCACAGTGTCCTCGCTGTCGGTGTCACTCGGGCAACTAGACCGCTTTCTAGGTGCGGCCGCTGTTGACGTAGAAGGACCAGGAACCTCTCCAGGCGACTCCACGTCCATTGCCGTAATTAAGGGAGCGGCGTCTCCCACAAAGTAGCTTCAAATTCTCAGAGACAAAAAAGGCCGCCCCAGTGACAAAATCCACAAAGCTCTCTGAAGAAAAGGTTGTTTGCCATTTACCGATTGCCTTGATGTTGACATCTCGAAGACCACAATCGGGTGTTACTTGTTCTTAAAAACATTTTTGCGTAACAACGCCTTTTTTAATAAGGGTCCATATTTTCTCGTTGTATCTACAGGCGGTCAAATACAAACAGGGAAGGCCAATGAAGTGTGTGAGTATTATGCAACCTATCAGAAAGCAAATGAATGATGAATTTTGGGGCTTTACGTGTCAAAACGACAATTTGATTATGAGGCACACTGTAGTGGAGGATTCTGTATTAATTTTGACCCCCAGGGGATCTTCAACCTGCCCAATAGAAGGGGTATGTGCGTTTTGCATGTCACCCCCATTGAAATATGGTTGCCGCAGCCGGGATTTGATCACGCGTCCTCATGCTTAGCATCGCAATACCATTGGCGCTAAACTACCACGTCGGGTAAAAGACTAACATTCGTACGACTACCTCGTTTGAACGTGACCGTGACCAGTGGGAGAGCCATGAGCGTGAAGCTCTCTAAAGAGCTCGGCGTCCGCATTTAGAAAATTGTGATGACGATAGAATATTTCGTAAGAGCAAATTCTATGCACTCCTGGTACTCTACATAAAATGGATAAAGGAGGTCACAAAATGGCATAGAGCACTTACGAAGGGAACACTCTAAATTCGGGCCTTTGGCCCATCTTCACAAGGTCCTATTATGCTATGATTGTTCGCAAAAGCGAGCCATACCCACTCCTTATGCTGATAATCAAATTCGGCAGATCAGTTACAAATCACTTACGTATGATGTTGATAGATTATTATTAAATTATGGGGTTTTACGTGCTAAAACCACTTTCTTATTATGAGGCACACCGTAGTGGAGGACTCCGGAAATTTCTACCACCTGGGATTCTTTAACGTGCACCTAAATCTAAGCACACGGGTGTTTTCGCATTTCGCCTCCTTCGAAATGCAGCCGCCGTGACTGGGATTCAATCCCACGACCTCGTGATCAGCAGCCCAACACCACAGCCACTGAGCAACCACGCCGGGTGATATTGATTGTGGCATATTGCATGTTTCTTTTGGATGATGTGCGCGGGAGCCCCGACGAATGTCTCTAATCTAGTATCCGCATGGGTATGTATCACTATTAAAGACACTAGATTAATATTAGGCGTCTGTTACCGCCCTCGGAACTCTGCATTATCTTTTGTCGACGAGCTTCGTGACATCATACATCAAGAACACTGTATGTCGTTATCTTTTTTAGCCAAACATATTGTTAGGGGATTTTAATTTTCGCAAAATCTCTTTCGGCGGCACTTATCCCGTCATTCCTCCGTTCTCATCACGATGCCAAGGTTTTTAGGCCTTTGCAAGTGTTTTAAGTGCACGCAACTGGTTGCAAGCCCAACTAGACGTACTACACATTGTGTTAACACACTGCATTTAATACTATCTACTCACCCCGAACTAGTAGTACTTTAATAGCCGCTCTAAGCGACCATCCAGTGTGCCACTTCGATATAAAAATTTCAGCAAGCCCACGGAGCCAATAGTTTTAAAACTAATTTCTATTTATAGGAGGACAAATTTCGACATTATCAGTCAACAGCTGTCCACGTATCTAGATTTATGTCCGGCTTTGATCAGTGTTCGGTTCAAGAAAATTGGGATTTGTTTTGCTCAAAAATGAAAGAGCTTAACAGCACATATATACCCGCGAAGAATATTCGATCTAATGCTAGAGCACCATGGTACAAGCGAACTTCTCGCGCACCTTTCAAATAGGAAAGCGTGCCTATTTCGTCTGGCTAAATTGCGAAAAACAGATGCTGGCAGGGATTCACATATATTTTTTTGTAGCCACAGAGTATGCTAACACCCTTTGCACGGCTAAAGCGCATTTATTTGGCAACGCACTATCAAATATAATCCTACATGAACCAAAGAAGTCCTGGTCCATTACTAACAACGATGATAAATGTGATCTCTCTCTTTTTTATGAATCTGGCGAGCCAGTCTTGCGAAGTGGTTGCCCTTTAGTTTTAACCAACGTGTATAAGAGTATTCTTTGCGCTCCGGTTTTGCAAATTGACACTCATGATGCCTAAACTCGATTTCTCTTTGATATTTCTCATTATTACTGACTCTGTTGGCATTGTGAGCATAAATTATTGGTTAAATTTGCCCTCATCCTGTGGGCCGGAAAACACGAACTCAGAATTCTTGAAGCAAACAAAAGTGTACACATCCATCTTTCTCGCAAACATACTTCAGCAACTCGTGGACAATGGTGTCTTAACCAAGCTATGAAAAACCGGCAAGGTTGTTCCGACATGTAAATCAGGTAGCATACTTTCACCACTAGTCGACAAACCCATTTCCTTATCTAGCATTCACTGCAAAATAATAAAGCATATATTATATTCAGAACTTTTTACCTTTCTTGAAAGTAATGTTGTTTTTTTCAAATCATCATAGCATGGTTTCAAACGCTCGTTTTTCTGCGAAAAGCGACTTCTTCTTTTCACGAATTCACTGCATGCTACACTAGATCAAGGTTCGCGTGCTGATTGCATTTTTCTTGATTTTTCCAAGGCGTTAGACAAAGTAAATCATCAATTATTAATGTATAAGCTGTCCTAGCCTAACTTATATTTCATTCTACTACTATGGTTCGAGTCTTTTCTTGCTAATCACTTTCAGTATGTTATTCTTAATGAGCGGAATTCACAACTATCTGAGGTAGCATCTGGTGTCTACATGGGTTATATTTTAGGTAGGTTACATTTTACAATTTATGTCAGTGACTTGCCTAACCAAGTGTCTTTATGAATGCGCTTCTATGCACAGGATTGCGTTCTTTGTCGCGAAGTCCGTGACCTCAGTGACGAGCAGGCGTCACAAACCGACCTTAATTATTTCGTAATTTTGTGTAAAACTTGGAAAATGAAACTTAACCTTAGTAAGTCTAACGGAATGAGCATTTCACGTCAGATAGATGATCTATCCTCCGTCTTACAACTTAAACACTATATTACTACAGGCAATATCTTCTTATAAGTACCTATTTGTTCTCATATCAGCTCCTTTGACTTGTAAACCCCACGTTCACACGATAGTCTCTAATACTAACCGTACGTTAGGCTATCACCATGGCAACGTTTTTAAAGCACCTGCCTCTCTACAAAATGCTCAGGTGTAAGACACTGGTTCGATGAAACTTGGAATATGCAGCCTCAATCAGAGACCCTAACCAAACTAACTTATCTCAAGCGGTTGAAATTGTCCAGAATACCGCAGCTTGGTTTATCCTTTCTAATTACAACCGCAGATCCAGCGTAACACTAATGAAAAATAGCTTATCATCGCCATCGCTGTCACAGACCCGAAAGGTTTTCTGTCGTTGTCGTTTTCATAAATGTTATAATCACATGGTTTTGAGAGACAAGCTCATTTGAATAACCACCTATTATATATCTCGGATTGAAAACAAAAAGAAATTCGGACGCACCCGCTGCAATACGAAGACCTCTATTTATTTCATGCCACGCAGAACTAACGACTCGAACCACGCTGCCGACTTCTATTGCGTCTGTCACCGACAGTAGGCATTTCGTAAATGTTTATTTGATTGTGTTTTAAGTTATATTGACGTCTGATATTTTTCCTCGTTCTAATACTTATCGTATTCACCTGCAATAAAGTTTTGCAATACATCTGTGCGCGTGGTGTACAATCACTAGGCATCTTCTATTATGTACGCAACCGGAATATTGGTAACCGCTGCTGTTTTCTTTTTGTTTTTTCCTTCGGTGTACTAGACAATATTCTTGTATAATGTCATGTCATTTTACTTTTTGTTATAGTTAATGTTTCTCAGTCTGTTTTCATAATACTTAACGCTTGTATGATGCTGCCAGCTTTCTTCTTAATTTTAATGTTTTTTTCAACCGCAACCCTTTAAATCTTCGGTGAATAACGGTATCTATAATAAATAAATATATAAATAAATAAATATGTAAATAAATAAATATGTAAATAAATGAATAATATTTAAAGCCTTTTCATGCAATGATACGCTGGTAATTTCAGAGTACATTCGCGACAGCACTTTGCCTGTTACCAGGCCTTGTGAATGTAAGGATGGAGTTTGTCACCTGCCAGCCTTTGAGTATTCACCACCTTAGGATGTGCAAATGATTGACGTTCAGTAGGATTTTACGCATATATGTGGGCGAACTTTCCATTCTAGCACGCCCAAGGCACTTTTTGAATATTTTTTGTTACCATCAGGTGTTCGAAGATTGCCTTTTTTTGTTATTTCTTCATTTGTGTTTACAAATACTTGAACAGAATGACTGTATAAGGGCTGTCTTTCATTAGATAGTTTCGTGGGCAAGCTTTGACAAACAGCCACCGACCTATGATTGAGGCCGCCTCAACTAGTGCAACTTCAGCGTTGTGTCGCCAAGCAGAACTGTTAAAGTACGAAAGCGAATTTCGGAAACTGTGTTGCCAGCTGATCAGTGTGCTCACCATATTAGATTAGACTGGTTTGTTTAACATCTGAGTGTACATAATATCTGGAGCCTGGAGTTTGTGGGGGATTCAACCCTCAGTCTCAATCTGTAGACTGCATCTCATGAAACACTTTTCAAACACTACGAAGAGAGAATGGGTGTCCAGTTTTTTGCCAGACTCAACCACCCAAGTTCAAGTGCACTGAGGCTTTCTTACATATTAAATTGAAGTGACAATTCCTTGCTCTGTGCTGTGACCAAGACAAAGAAATTCGGGCAGATAGTTGTCCCGGAGTTGTCTAGGTATGCGTAAGCACTGTGCCACTTTCTCATCTCCACCCAGCCCTGTGTCATTATCAATGTTTGGAAACTTGATGAGGCCAGTACTAACGACAGTGCTGTGGCGACATGAACAAGTGCCGACGGT
Organism: Dermacentor andersoni; assembly: GCF_023375885.2. NCBI lineage: Eukaryota > Metazoa > Arthropoda > Arachnida > Ixodida > Ixodidae > Dermacentor > Dermacentor andersoni. Next base: position 56,091,833 of record NC_092820.1, read on the forward strand.
GGCACAAGGATCATTGATGACGCAAGCAAAGTAGTGCAGGTGGCGGCGCCAGGTGTTGTGATGGCGTTGCGATTATTACAAGGCGTCATCCCTGTTTAGCGCCTTATCCATCTGCGTCGACCGATTATGAACGGTAGCCAAACGTACTACGGTGGAGACTTCGTGTGGCACCATGGCGCGGGCCGCACATTGACAGCGATCTGCGACGCCGATAAATGGTGCTGACTGCTCATAAGAAACATATTATAACTTCTGGAAGAAAGGGAAAGGTAACCTGAACGGTTACCGCCCTTCATAAGAGTAATCAGCTTTTAAATACATGTCACCTACAATTTGTAAGCTCACACACATAAGTTTTTTTCCCAATTCCAATAAGATGGCTTTTATCATTCATTGGAACTGCAGAGGCCTAATTCACAATCTAGGTGACATCAAAGACATCATAAACAAATTATCACCAGTAGCATTCTGCGTTCAAGAAACGAACCTGGGGCCCAAACATACACATTTTCTTAAAGGTTTTACTGTCATAAGAAAGGACCGCGAGCACTCCAGCCGTCTATCAGGAGGTGTCGCTATCATCGTCCAAGGCGGCATCCCCACACGGAACGTTTCATTAAATACTCCGTACGAGGCAGTAGCTGTCACCGTTTTGTCATTTAAGACTGTAACCATCTGTTCGTTATACATTCCTCTCCATAGCCATTTCACAACTCGAGATTTGGAAGATTTAATTGACCAGCTGCCGGAGCCTTTTGTTTTAGTCGGTGATTTTAATGCTCACTGCACTCTTTGGGGTAGCGATAAGAATGACCAAAGAGGACAACTTATCGAAGATTTCATTTTGGCTAATAACATCTGTCTTTTAAGTTCAGGTGCGCCAACTCATTTTTCACCGAGTTCACGTACTTTTAGCTGCATTGATTTAGCATTTTGTTCTCCCGACATTTTTACCGATTTTAAATGGGATGTACTGAAGACATCATATGGCAGTGATCATCTACCTGCTATAATCAACCTCACGTCAACGCTACCCATTATATCTCACAAACCGCGCCGCTGGAAACCACAAATGGCAGACTGGTCTGTTTTCACAGAAAGTGCCAGGCTGGAGGAGCTTACTTTAACAGATTTAAGCATTGACGAAATTAATGAAAAATTTACTAACTGTATCATTTCTGCAGTCGAAAAGGCCATTCCGCAATCTTCTGGCATTGTTTCGAAAAAAGTTAATCCATGGTGGACACATGAATGCACCGTTGCAAAAACACAGCAAAACAAGGCCTGGGGAATCTTACGCAGGTACCCAACACATAACAACCTTCTAAATTTTAAACAAGCCAAAGCGAAAGCTAGATATATCCGGAGACAGGCAGACAAATCTTCCTGGCAAAAATATGTATCGACAATTAATAGCACCGTCACATCCAAAAGGATGTGGGAACAGGTCAGGAAGTTTAAGGGGGACTACTCATCATACACGATACCGATACTTACACCTTCAGGCACTCAAACAACACTACAAGAACAAGCGAATATACTTGGGGAACATTTTTATAACATATCTAGCTCGGCTAATTATTCAAACACGTTTTCAAAATACAAACTCTCAGCAGAAAAGGAGAAGCTACCGACTGCTTGTATGTCAAGGGATGAATACAACGCTCCATTCACTGTACAAGAACTTAACAGGGTCCTCTGTGCTGGCAAAACAACTGCAGTAGGTCCCGACAGGATTCACTATTCCATGCTTGCACACCTGTCCCAAGCATCCGTAGAGGCTCTCCTTGAATTTTTTAACAAAGTATTTGAATCTGGAAGCATGCCAAAGAGTTGGAAAAACGCAATAGTTGTGCCTTATTTAAAAACAGGTAAATCCCCCACATCCCCAAGCAGCTTTCGACCCATTGCCCTGACAAGCTGTTCGGCGAAATCATACGAAAGTCTCGTAAATGTAAGATTAACTTGCACGCTTGATACACGGAGCTCCATTGATTTTCACCAGTGCGGCTATAAAAAAGGGTGTTCAACGACAGACCACCTCGTCCGACTTGAACACGAAATACGTGAAGCATTTTTACACAAATAGCACTGCCTGGCAGTGTTTTTCGACCTAGAAAAAGCGTACGACACCACGTGGAGATTTGGAATCTTACGTGACCTCGCCTCATTAGGAATCCGTGGCAAAATGCTAAACTGTCTGGCTGATTTTATGTCCAATAGAACATTCCAAATTCGTCTAGGCACTGTGCTCTCGCGCACATTTATCCAAGAAAACGGCGTGCCACAAGGTTGCGTACTTAGCACAACACTCTTTATAGTAAAAATGAACTCTGTCAACAAAGTTATTCCCACCTCCGTTATGCACTCCATATATGTCGATGTTCTCCAAATAGCATGCCGCGCCTCAAACCTACGAACATGTGAAAGGCAGCTCCAGATAACAATAAATAAACTAATTGCGTGGGCTGAGAAAAATGGCTTCCGCTTCTCTACTCAGAAAACCGTTACAGTGCTTTTTTCGCAAAAACGAGGGTTGTACTTAGACCCGGAGGTAAAATTGAATGATGTCGCGCTGCCGGTGAAACAAGAATATAAATTCTTGGGAGTAACCTTTGACAAAAAACTAAACTTCCTATCCCACATTAAAGCACTAAAGATTAAGGCAAATAAAGCATTGAATATCCTCAAAGTTTTATCTCATAAGCACTGGGGTTCCGACCGAACCTGTCTTTTACGTATTTACCGGTCTCTTGTGCGTAGCCTTTTAGACTACGGCTCCGTGGTTTACGGTTCAGCCAGAATATCCTACATCCAACGACTTGATCCGGTGCATAACCTTGGACTGCGACTGGCAAGTGGTGCCTACCGAAGTTCACCTATCCCAAGTTTATACGTCGAGTGTAATGAACCCTCCTTACAGCAGCGCAGAGCATTCCTCACATTTTCCTACGTACTCAAAATTCAGTCATCACCCCAACACATATGCTACAACATCTTCACACAATGCAACACACGCTTACACTACACAAATAAACCGAACATGATTAGGCCACTTGTCCTGCGGTATGAGCAATACTGTCGGGATTATGACATTCCCCACGAAGTCCTCCAGGTTGCCAAGAAACCACAACGGTTGGCCCCGTGGTACGATTTCACACACTTATGTGAGTGGACGTTAACACATCTAAAGAAAAGAGACATCCCACACGAACACATTATACAAGAATTCCGTGCACTTCAGGACAAATATCAAAATAACATTCAATATTACACTGATGGCTCTAAAACAAAAGATCACGTGGGTGTGGGGGCCGTAGCGGAAAATTGGGAAACAAGTATTCGATTACCACAACACGCTTCTGTTTTCACGGCTGAAGTTTACGCTATCTGGGTTGTTAAAAAGATTAGAACTGACAAACACAAACATGCAGTCATGTACACTGACTCTCTAAGCTCACTGAAGGCTCTACAGTTGAAATCTGAGTGTGAACCCCGGATAGGAGACATTTTAAACATGTTGGTGCTTAACGAATACGGGAGGTCAATTTGTTTCTGTTGGGTCCCAAGCCATGTTGGGATACCAGGTAACGAAGCAGCTGATAGATGTGCATTGATGGCAGCACACAAAGATATTACAAACACGAAACTCCCATATAATGATAGCATCCGTGCAATTAGAAAAGCCTTCACGGTAAAATGGCAACGCGAATGGGACCGTTGTGCCGACAACAAGCTACATCTCACGAAACCCATAGTTGGCGAGTGGAAGTCATGCTATCATCAGGAGCGGTTCATGGAAGTAGTTTTATGCCGACTGCGCATTGGGCACACACACCTCACGCACAATTACTTACTCACCAATGAAGACACACCAACATGCGAGAAATGTCAACAGCCACTAACAGTTATGCACATATTACTCACATGTACGCAGACTGAAACACACAGACGAACACTTTTGCACAAATTATATCAACTACACATACCTTTACACCCTGCTCTAATTTTAGGTGATGATCCGCTAGTCCCTTTATGTGACGTCCGTAAATTTCTACACGACACTGGATTTTTACATAAAATATAGATTAACAAAGCCTTTTCCTTCATAAACTTGATTTTAAAACACCTCGTGTTTGGCGCAGCATAGCCTAAGCCGCTTTTGCGCCATTAAACCCCATTCAACTAACTAGCTTCGCGCACTGTATTCGCGCCGCTTAGTTAGTGTTGAAGAGAGATGCGCGGGCCGTTATCTCAAATGTGATCTGGGAAATTGGAAGAGTGACACATGTGCAGAGAGGTACGTGGGCGCTGTGTGCTCGCCACTTCGTAGACGTTGAAGCGAGAGGAAGCGCAAAGGCTAGTCCGCTCGCTGCTGCGGGTGCTATCTCGAAAGCGGTCCCCTTACGGGACGGACGAAGGGCCGATTTTCTTTCGTTAGGTAAGCGTAGCAATGCTTACGCACTCAAAATTTATTTAACGTAGTTTATGTGCTGCTTGTATTTCGGAATGAAGTTCCGTCAACTTGTACCTCAATGTTGTTTTACAGTGGCTTATAAACACTTTTTCTTCAAACAGCATAATTCTTCAAACAGCGTAACAAACACCTGCAACCTTTTAGGTAGCTTGAGTGTTTCAACTGTCTAAACGGTTACAAAAAACACTAACCAGAATCATTCATATAACTGCTTCACAATTTCACCTAGCTGCTAGTTGTTGAATTACTTATCACATTTTTTTTTACCAGAATTGAAAATTTCACATTCTTTCACAGTATAGACCTCCTCTATGTCGAGAAACAAATCAGGTGGCACTGCAGTCGCTAGCATGCTACGGTAGGCACTATCGTGGCCACCGCAGCCGGTTTCTTGATGCTGTTTTCCAACACCCCTGCAGAGGATGATATTTAACTATATTTCTGCAGGACACTGATCACGGCCGTTGTTGGCCAGATATAACCTATGAAGGAGACGTGTTGGCCTCCTGCCAATATACTGTTGAAATTTAGAAAATGTAAAATGCGGAAAACATTCAGCTTGCAGCCCTAGCCACAGCCACCTATCCAAATAATGCTTTATTGGTTACTCAACGCCGCCTTTGAAAAGAAGCTGCATAAGACGTTCGACCTCCTCGGTAGCATATTGAAAGTTTTATTAGGGCAAAAGCAACAACGTTTTTGCGCGATGTAGATAGGCACTTTCTAAAAAAATGTACTTTATATACGTTTTTATTGGCTTGTACCAGGCTGTGCTACCTACCATCCCCGTGGGCGAACCGCACAGTATGAGGTTGCAGTGCTGTTACATTCAATACCGCGTCCCATTTTTGAATTTGTGGTTCATCCTCACTGAATAATTGTTGCTCTCAAATAGAGTCAGTCGTCTCTTCAGGTGCATCGGTTCTTCCCTGTAGATGCATCAATTCGTCCCTTTGGTTTGGATCAGTTAGTCCCTTTCAGGTGAATCAGTTAGTTCCTTAGGGTCACATTTTATTGGTTATGGCATAACAGTTAGTCCTTTTTGATGCGAAAGCGTCCAATGGCCCATTGAGCGAAAAATCCGGCGTTTGTTCTCTGTAGCAGTGAAATGGCACGTAAACTCGCATGGGCATCGACTGCGACGCCGCGTCTCGTACGTGCTTTGAAATGGTTCCCACACGCTGGGACTACACGTCACCAGGTGCGCCTCGCCGGGGCACGCAGAGTGGACGAAGAGGAACGCCTGCTGGGTGCTATTACGCCAGGTCTTACGTGAGGCTAGGGGGCATTGCCTCCTCGCCACGTTACCGTCGCTCTCGCTCTCAGCACGAACGCTCCCCGACGGCAAAGCAGAGCCCATATCTCCTTGATAGCAGGACTGTATACTCTGCTTTATGACGACATGCTGCTTGGATCGAGATTTGCACTGTCAAACCCGGCGTGACGAAAGCGTGGATGTCAAAATCACCGCGGCTTACTCGGTAGCATCCCCGTTATGTTATAATGGCAAAGTATAACAGGCACAGTTTCACCTATGAGGAATTGGGACCATTTTGTTTATAATTATGAAAACTAGAATATAAAACATCTGGTCCCCTGAGAAAGTTATATAAGGAGTCGCAATGACGATCCGGTGAGGTCTAGTGACTGGGGTATCTGGGCTAAAAATGAAAGCCTATTTAATATGTATGGTATATTTATCAAGAACTGTTTGCCTGTATTGCTCACCGTTATCTGAAGTACTTGCTGTAGCACTTGTATTCTTATAAATAATTATGTTTTGTTACAACTAGGGGCAAAGTACATGCTTGGCCTTTCAGTTATCCTGAGCCCATTTAGATTAATAAGGTTCTGTATCATCCGCCATTGTGACGAACGGTATGTTTTCCGTTGCTGTATTGAAAATGCATATTCTTTTTTGCAAAATCGTAAGTAGCCTGCTCTGAATTTGTTATGTACAAATAAAAAAGTACGATAAGTGTGAGAGGCAAGTTACACTTAAATTTGAACCGTTGTTTATGTGAATTACGACTGTAAGCCATCACTGCATCGACAGAATGTCTTTGATAAGTTGTCATTGACATCATTTACATAGTAGGTCACCAGATGTCCATAAGACGTTGGGGCTATAAGCAATATCAGAACAGATGATTTAGCTTTCAGTGTGGGCATATTAAGGTCTAGTATCAATGTGTGCGGATTTGCATAACAATCTCAACTGAAAGGGAGCAGAATATGGGCAACTGGAGCAGTTAGTGACCGCGACTAACATTTATTCAGCGAAACGATTTACTTCCCGAGTAAATCTTCTGGAGTGACTGTCAGTCCCCGGGGGCAGGGGTGGGAGGAGTAACGTCTCGTCCAATAGACATCAGCGGCACAGCGGCAGCCGCAGCCAGCCTCGAGCTCCTGCACACTCACGAATATGCATATATTTCAAAAGTCAATTGCACATATTTCAACTCTACATAATTGCTCGCAATCCGTATGCGACCAGAAAGGATACTCTTTACGTGGCATATGGGCACAGGAGTGCGGAAGAAGTATCAGTGTAAAGAATCCTGCACGCGTCTGGGATGTGTCACTGTGCGGCATGGTTTATTAGTCTTAAATTTCGCTGGTTGTAATCGCAACTTCTATGCATTTCGATGGCGCATATACTCTTTACGATAAACCCTGTCATGTGAACTTTACAAACAATTCGAAATGAATTCTGTGGGTAGCTTAGGCGCATCATAGGGAAAAATTCATTCCAGCTTTGATGAAGTGACTCAAATCCAGCCTACACCTCTGAGTGAGTCATTACAAAGCATATAACGGAAACTGTAAGGTTTTCTTACGCATAACTTCCTACCAGTGGTGAGCTTAAAAGGCACAACGCGCTCCGACAAAAATAATCGCGTAAAATGCAACACTACTCGCCATAGCTCCCCCATGTTTAAAGCTAATACAAGCTTTATTTTCGAACTTTTATAAATAGAAAAGAACCGTAGATTTCTAGGATGCTTGCTACTCGTGAGAATGCACACACGGGGCGCGCACGGCGAAAGGAACGCGCAAGCAGAACACCTCTCCACCCTGGCTTCTGGCCGTGGAGCGGGCCATATAATGGCAGAAGTGCGTACTGCCAAGCGTGGCGGCATCCTCCCTTCATAGAGTGGTACCGCCAAAAATAGAGGCTCGTCCCTCGAGCCACTCTACTATCTTTTTTCCGGTGACTGCGCTTCACTGTCTAACAATTGTTGAACGATGTCGCTCGTTGGAAGACGAGCCTGCATGCGTTCAAACATTCCCTATTGCTGTCGCCGATTGTGTGTGTTGTCTATGTTGTCGTCGCTAAAGCACTGAATTGGATCCGAACATCATAATTAGGAGCCAAATGTTCATCCTTTAGACCCATAGGAGATGTCTACCTTTCAGAAATGTTAGGATTGAAAGAATATGGGAGAATAAACTGATCAGCAGTCGAGATCGATAAGAGACGTTTAGAGTATGGTTGGGAAAGAAAGTACGCAAAAGACTGATAAAACCGGAGTCATTGCAACCGTTGCTAAGCTTACAATATAGTGAGATAGGGTTTAAATATGAATTGTAAAAGTGAGATCATATCGGCAAATACGAAATGGCAATAGCAGTAGTAAGATATGAATTAATCAAGGAGGCTAAGTTGCCACTTGTAGCCGCCCCGATTTAAAGGGGATGCCAATAAACGCCATCACCTTCAATGCCTGAAAAAGTTGGCATGACTAAAGATGGCGAGCCTAGTTTCCATGTCATGTTCCAGAACTGCCACGGAAAAGAAGTGCTACGGTAATCTAACGCAAGAAGCAAAGCCAGTACGTTTAGCTCACAAACGCGCAAATAAAGAGTCATTACGGAATGATTCGCCCCACAATAGTACACTTTAAGGGAGTTTCATCCGTATATTTATCATCTTAATGTGAAGCTTTCTTTGCCTCTTCCTTCGACTTTCCCACTGCTGGTTCTGCTGTTGGCTGCTGTCGCGCCCAACGCGTCGGGCGGTTGTCCAGAGCGTGTATATAGATTACAGGCGCGAGTAAGAGAGGAAATGCGACGGAAGAACCTCGTTTTCACCCAACGCGTCGAATGTGCACAATGCCCTCTGGAGCTCCCGGGCCGTCGCCCCATTAGCTGCTTGAAAGCAGTAATTATCCGTAACACCCCTAAGAAGCGTTGTAGAAACTGCAACGCTTCCCTTTCTACTAGCCTGCGAGGCCAGAGGGAACGCAGCTAAAACTTCACAGAGGAGAAGAAGAAAGGGAAGAGAATAGGTAGTTCCCACATAAAAGAAGGGGTGGGGAGGTGACTTGAGAAGACAAGTCTGAAAAATGAATTTCTGAAAAATAAACGCCATGCAAATATTTCAAGGAGGCAACGTACGCAGGGCGTAAAGAAGCACAGCCAGATTTATTAAAGCGCACCGCAGGGCCCAGGAGACACTACGGAAGCGGTCGACCGTCAAATCAACACTTCTGTGCCCGCCGCGTTAGCTTTGCGGCTATGGCATTGCTGCTGGTCGTGGATTTCATCCCGATCGGGGCAGCCGCATTTGGACGGGGGAGAAATAGAAAACACATGTGCACTTGGATTTTGGGACACGTTAAAGAACATCGCGGTGTAAAAATTATTCTGGTGTCCGCCCCTACGGGGTGCCTCATAGTTCGAGTGCGGTTTTGACACGTACAGCCCCATAACCCAATGCAAGTTTAATACTTCTGCCACAATGCGATGTCCCATGTGAGGAAATGACAGTGCTCAATCCTCTGAGAGATCATAAAATATAACGCCTCAAGCAAAGACCTCTCTCTGCGTGTTTTGTGTACTACGCAGACAAACAGCAGTGGTGCAGTTAAGGTAACGTTTACCATCAACTCACCACTCCCTCGTTACCTAAACGTTGAAGAAATTAAACTTTAGTCGTAGGCATCATCGCTAATTATCGCTAATCAACGCATCCAGCATGGAAAGCTTAGCTTGCATCGATTCCCACAGTGCGCGGGATCTGCATATTTTTTTTTAGGTTCTGAGACCTTGTTAGACAAGGGCTCTCCATAACCCCGACGCCGATTCACCTCATTTAGATACTCGTATATTTAATGGGCTTTTCAGAGGCCCTTCTCTACTAATTTGCTATCATACTGTATATAGGTTCTTGGACCTAAATTTTACATGCAATTTCTTTTTGTTCTGTTGCCTACAGTAAATCGTCCTTCGTTTAAAAAAGAAACTGTGGACGGAATGTCTACGTTTGCTCTTTCCTTGCGCTTTCCATTTATACTTTTCACCAAACACAGGCGGACAGAACTCAATTTCTTTGACCAGATCGTCTTATCCCAACTCATTCCCCACTTCCTGTTCTTGTTATTCTGTTTTTTTTTTTTTGTTTGAACTTGCGCACAGATCTTATGGCTTGTGCTTGCTCACTTGGAAAATCGGGCGAACTTGATTCGCCGCACCTACCTCCGCCATTCAATCCTTTTCTGTTTCCGGTTTTATCTCCTCTCCCTGAAACTTTGATAGGAACTAAAGTTGTGCCCTGCTTTTCCCCTAAATCCAAACTTCATTTTGTCCTCCCTATTTCATTTGCAGTGTATCTATTTTCCTTTTTTTTTCTTGCACTTTGACCTTAGATACTGCACCCGACGCACCGGCTTATTTTCCCCCGCCCCTACCATTGATGGTGGGGCGAGTGGGCTGAGTGCTCATAAAGACGCTGCGAAGGAAAGCACTTGCTGCCCTAATCAATACAAGTCCCCGTGTCGAAAACTTGACTTCAGCAATGTTCCTTGTTTGGTATATGTGCGTCACTTCAAGCATACAGCTTCATGTTGATTGCTGTCTTGTTGGGGCTGCTCATAAAAGTTGCAAATGCAGGGCTTTCTTTAGCTACACCAATTACGTTAAAGGTTGCTTATCGCAGAAAGCAAAATTCTAATCCTTGATCTAAATTAAACGATGACGGAGCCATCACTTGTTCCAGAAATCAACTTGCTCAATTGAATAATTAAAAAAAACTACGCTTGGTATTTTTTTTAATTATTTAGTTTACTCCACACATTTGAATCTACGAATTATAGCCGCTGATTTCGCGCGGCATATCCACATGGAATGAATTCTCTGGACAGCACCAGTTCCGAGAAATTACTTCTCAAAGTGTCCGCCCTGATGCATTGGTGTTCAAGTTACTTTTTTGCTCCAATGCATAAAAAAGCGGTTTCTTTAGAAAAAATCTAGAACATCAATGTGTATCATCAGACAGTTTTAAAAGTAATATCTCGGAAATAGTGCTGTCGAGAGAATCAGGTCCAAGTGGATATGCCGTAATATAAGCCGTTAAAATTCATGGATTGAAATACGTGGCGTAAGACAGTTATTCTAAAGGGTAATTAGCCTAATTGTGCTAATTATTGAATTGAACACTTTTATTTCTCATAGAAGTACCGGCCGCTTCAACGAGTAATTTATATCAAGCGTTAGAACTTTGCTATCTCCAACACCTCCAGCATTTTTATACTTAACGTATATAGCAGCCCAACCGATCACAGAAAACGTTTCAAAACCATCATCACTAGGGCAGCGAAACTCGCCAGAAACTCTCCACTGGTTGTGGCCGGCGACTTCAACTGTGGAGCCCGAGGAGAAAAGCTGGAGAGTCTCGTCCAGCCGTGCGCACTAATTCTGCAAGATGTCTGCTCCACCACCAAAACCATAGAGACGGATCTACCGACAGACAAAATGGATAGCAGGCTAGCACACCTTCTCGAGGCTAAGCAATCACTTCTCGAGAGATAGAAAAGCCAACGCTTGAATCGCAAGCTCAGAAAAAAGAGAGCCTAGATGAACAAGCAGATCGACGAGCACTGCCAAGCCCTGTCTAGGAAGCAGTAGGACGAAATTTGGAATTCAATCGACGGGCAGATGCGCACGGGAGGTAAGTGAAATCTTCACAAACACTTGGTCGATGACTTTGGCACCCAGTCAAACCAGAGAAGTGTCCTCGTTAAAGCGCTCCACGAAGCCAAGAAGTCGTCTTCCGAAAAGGACGTGCTGGAGAGGTTGGCTAAGAAGTACCTGCGCCTCAAAACTGTGGCCGATGAGGCGGCATACCCAGTATACAAAGGGTAGCCGAACTCCGCGCTGGACGAGCCTTTCAAGATCAGTGAAATCCGCCGCGCCCTACACGACCTCAATGGTCGGTCAGCACACGGCCCGGATCACATTAACAACAAGCCTCTCAGAAACCTAGAGGACGCATCGATCGAGTTCCTCACAGATGAGATGAATCATATTTGGGAGGAGGGAATTGTACCCGAAGAATGGAAGTTGGCAAAGGTCATACTAATCCCAAAGACCGGTAAACCGCCGAGCTTGGACAACCTCCGCCCCATCTCACTGACGTCATGTGTGGGGAAGGTGGCCGAGCACGCCATCCATAAAAGAATTGCCGAGTATATCGAGACGAACGACCTTTTCTCTCACAACATGATAGTTTTCAGGCCAGGCCTTTCCACCCAGGACTCCATGGAGCTTATCAAGATCCAAATCATGGAACGCTGCACTCGGGACACGAGAGTCATCCTTGGTTTGGACGTGGAGAAGGCCTTTGATAACATCCGTCAGGATTTTGTTCTCGACGCCATCTCCAAACTCGACCTGGGCTCGTCCTTCCATGCCTTCTTCAGGTCTTTCTTTAGGAAACGATGCGCCATCCTCAAAGCTGGAGATTTGGAATCGGAGAAAATGGAGCTGAGCACAAGAGGCACCCCCCAGGGCTCAGTCATCTCACCGCTTCTCTTCAACATCGCAATAGTCGACCTCTCAAGATACCGAGTGAAGATCCAGGGCATTGGTCACACAATCTACGCGGACGACATCCCTGTCTGGCGCGCGGGTGGCAGTGACGGACAAGTCGAAGCCACTTTCCAGGAAGCTGTCGACACTACAGAGCGCTTTCTAACCATCACTGGAATCCGGTGCTCCCCCCAAAAATCGTAGCTCCTTCTCTACAGCCCAACTACAAAGGACCGCAAGCCACAAAACTGGACCCCCCCCCCCCCCCCCCAAATTGACATCAATCTCTACACCAAGTGCGGAGATCCCATTCCCAAAGTCGCGTCCATTCGAATCTTGGGAATGACACTCGAAAGGGTGGGCACGAATAGCATCACCATTCACAAACTAGCACAGAAGAAGACGGATACCGTCATCGTTCTAATCAGACGGGTAGCTAACAAAAGGAGAGGCCTGAGCGAAGAGATTCGGATAAGGCTAGTCCACGCTTTCTTGTTATGCCATTTTACGTACGTAGCGGCCATGCACGTCTGGAAGAGGGCCGGGCGAGACAAGCTAAATGTCATGATAAGGAGAGGGACCAAGAGCACGCTCGCACTACCAAACTACACACGCACCGACCGACTCCTGCAGCTGGGTATTCATAATACCCTGGAAGAAATTCCAGAAGCACAAGAAGGGGCACAGATTCTCAGGCTCTCCGGCACCAGGGCGGGCAGACGACTCCTAACTGAGATGGGCGACCCCCCGGCCACGGTCGAAGACGCCTACCAGGGCCTTCCGAAAGAGCAGAAAGATAACATCATTATATCGCCCACCCCGCGCAATATGCATCCACAGCGCAACGTAGAAAGAAGGAACGCCAGAGCGGTGGCGCTCCTACGCCGTGCAACAGAACTCCCTGGCGGCAGCTGCTTCGTTGACGCGGCCCAGTATGGCAACAGCAACAATTTCATGGTAGTGTCAATCAACCACAAGGGTTCGACCATTAACGCCGCTTCGGCAAGAAGCACGTCGTCGCGTGCGGCCGAGCAAGTGGCCATTGCCTTGGCCCTCCTGGACGACAAACATGCCAATATCTTCTGCGACTCCAGGGCAGCCATCCGCGCCTTCAGATTTGGCGCCGTGCGTAAGGAAGCCTGTCGCATCTTCGATGGCAAAAGCATCGCCACCCACACTTTCACGTGGTTCCCCGCTCGCATTGGATCCATCATGGGAGGCCCCACAACCCTCAACCAGCTGACCCACTCCAAGGCGTGAAGTCTCGCTTTCTGCGACCATGGAGAACTCCAACGCCGGCCCGCAGGGGTGGAGAACAGAGATGAACTGACCACATACAATAAAATTGTGCTGCACTTTTATCTCGGCAGAAGAGACTTTCCCCTCCACACAAGAAGTTAAATAGGGCACAGGCATTGGCCCTCAGAGTATTGCAAACAGTCTCATATCCCAGCCCGGCTTTATTCCACAAAATTTATCCCGACACCTTTGCCACTAGTTCTTGCAGGCGCTTCAATGACATCGCTAGTCTAGACCATGTACTCTGGTGTTACCCCTCGTTACAAGGCACCGAACAAATCAATGAGGACAAGTGGCTCTCTGCTATCAAGAGCCCTGATGCCGGGGCGCAACTATGGGCTGTCCAGAAGGCTCACGATGCGGTGGTCGGGCATGTCCTGACAGTCCCAACGTGGGAGCGGCCCGCAGCGCGCTGAATTGCGTAACTCAGGACTTTCATTAAAGTTTTGCTTCCATCCACCTGCCATAGGCAATCCTTAAAGAAATTGGTGCAGCTCAAAAAAAGCACTCCTTTAAGAGGCCTTAGTGGCCCCTTACCTTTCACCTTAGAAGACATACCGGTTGATTCGATATTCCTAAAGGCTGCGAATACATTGACATCTACAGTCACGTCGTCTTATTCACACATGCCTGATTGTGAAGACAGCACAAATTATTCTGTTAATGAGGCGGTGATACTGCTGCAGAAGAATGATAGGTGTAACATTAAGGGATAAGAAAAGAGCAGATTGGGTGAGGGAACAAACGCGCGTTAATGACATCTTAGTTGAAATCAAGAAAAAGAAATGGGCATGGGCAGGACATGTAATGAGGAGGGAAGATAACCGATGGTCATTAAGGGTTACGGACTGGATTCCGAGGGAAGGGAAGCGTAGCAGGGGGCGACAGAAAGTTAGGTGGGCAGATGAGATTAGGAAGTTTGGAGGGTCAACATGGCCACAATTAGCACATGACCGGGGCAGTTGGAGAAGTATGGGAGAGGCCTTTGCCCTGCAGTGGGCGTAACCAGGCTGATGATGATGATGATGATGATGATGATGATACTGCTGCAACGGTCGGCGCACTTCAACTTTGGGCGGGCGATAATGGTGCAGCGAACGCTGCTGTTGCTTTCGGGCGTGGTATTAACGGCCGAATCGCACGCGCCGAAAATATCTACTTTTTCACTCGATCGAAGCGGAAGTGAACACTAGAGCTCCTCGGGGGCTGAAAGCATATCCCGTTTGCTTTTCTTTATTGATGCACGGCTGCACTAGTCTGGGTACACACCCCAGAGGTATAAAACATTATCTTTATGTAATTCGACACGCTAACACACCTTCCCTCGTTTCTGCACTCTCCCGCATCACACCCTCTCCCCTTTAGAAGAACCCCACCTATATATATATACTGTGGCGAGGAAAGCGTACGTCGTCTTGAAGAAGAGAAGTCCACTTGTCGAAACGTTGGCTCCTGCATTCATCTTGTTCACGTTTTGCTCATCGTTTTGAATTTCCATCTCCCGCATTCCCCGTCTTTCCCCTGGACGTCAGCAGGAGTTATATATTGGGGCAGCCGGTGCATGCTTTGGTAAAGAAACAGAGGCTAAGTAAAGCGCAAGCGGAGGTCAGAAAAACGTGTAGTACTGCGGATAAATTACCTTGACTCTATGCTCGACGACGAAAAAAACAAATTCCACTGACCAGAGGTTTTTCTTTCAAACATGATGCGTCAAGCAAATTGATTACAATTTTTTTTTCCTCTGTCCAATGCACTCCACAGACGAAAAGTATGATTGATTTTATGATAATACGCGCATATAGGCAAACCCGTCGACGTACGTGCCGCAGCAACTAAGTGGTTACCGAATTGCGCTGCTGAGCACGAGGTCGCGGGTTTGATGCCAAACGTAGCGGCCGCCTATTGACGGTGGAAGAGTGCTAACACGATTGGGCGCAGTATAAGAATACCGGGTGGACAACATTGATCCGCAACTCTCCAATACGGCGTCCCTCATAACTTACATTGCAGTTTCTGCACAATAGACGTCACATTTTTTTGATTTGCCTAATTACTCTACAAAGAGTGTGCCTTGTAGCTACTTGTCTAGCCACGTCCTAGGATGCTGGCGCGTTACAGACTTCAGCCGATGGATCACCTTCAAGTGAAAGTGGGAACATTGACGACGCGATGGTTTTTGAAGCGTCCACACATGAGCTGAACCTGGCGTCAGCGAGCCCTCCCTATCACTGCCCAGAAATGTATCGCCATATCCTCGGTGTGACTTTTGTATGTATCGCGCCTTCTTTCAATTCCTGAGGCGCACATATATAAACATTGTGCTACTTTTAACCAACACGGTAGCTGGCCATCGCTCGCACGTCATCTCCTGTATTCATGTTCCAAAGCGCTGTTGCTTCGCCCAAGAATAAAATAAAATATAAATTCCTTCCCTATTGCCTGGTGAAATAATGAAACTGCTTTCCGGTATGCCTGTGGCAGACCTCTGTTATGCTCGCTTCCTCACATTCTCTTTAGCAAAAGCCTTGTCATTTACCTCCACTACATTTGTCTCCTATTTCCTGAAGCTAGCGGTGAACGGGAAAGTTGCATAACACTCTATAATCACTCTATATTAGTCTATAACCCGCCTCTAAAGATACCCTTCACAGAGAATAACAAATTTTTGAATACATTGTAATTGTCCAAACAGCTACGCTGTAGGCTCGGCCAATCACACCCCATAACCACCCTTTTTATGCAGTAGGCGTTTCACAAGGCTCCTCTGTACTGAGAACGTGAAGAAAATAGAAGCTGCGATGAGGCTGACGATAGAAAAAAAAGCAAACCTTGCTGTTCATCTCAAATGAACGCTGATTCCGAAATTCCTTTGTAGGTTCGGCCCCTTATGTGGCCGGAATAATGAGCCCGCTGCGCTTAGCTCTTGTCCGAACGACTCTAGCTCCTGGCCCGTTCCTGTTCGGTTCCTTACTTTGCGGTCGTTTTCATTGTTGTCCCTGGGCGAATCCCTCGTACCACATCAGATTTGTCTCCTGTCATTGGTGGCGCTGACACAGTCGTACGCGCAATCGCCGTTGTCCTCCCGTCGTTCCCAACGTTCGCTTATTTGCCACTGCCGCTTCGGTAGTTCTGCTGACTGATCACCTGGCGTGCTTTTCTGCTTAGCGGGACGGTCTGGCGTTCCCGCAGAAGGCGAACCCGCTGCGACGAGGCCGTAGCCGACCGCATGAGAACTGGGACCAGGAAGTGGCTTCTGCCATGTGCATAGAGGCAGGAAGGCCTAGCCGACGAGTGCACATTCTTGGTACGCCGTTCTTGCATTCTCAGATGTTGTTCAGCGCTACCGACGTGCCAAAACTTCGTTCTGTGCACTGGCGCTGTGCACCCTGTGAGTAATGTGTCGCCACATGTTAGGGGAAATATCCAAGGCAATGCGAATCGATAAACTTAAGATGCTTCTTACATTTTTAAACGCATTTACTGCAATGACGAGACTTTGTTATCTTCTATACGAACAGTAGATGACGGGCAGGGATGCAAAACTTTAGGTTTATAGGTGAAGCGCTGCGCAAGGTATCGGCGGTGCATTTCTGAGTAAATTATAGCAAGAAAGACTTTTCCGCTGAAAGGACTAAACAGTAATCGTTTTACGTTAGGATTGAACGCATGGTTGTGTAAACACTTACGTATATTCCTCTGTGAGGGCTAAATTCACATTATCTCCTTCCGCACGAATCGCTTTTGCTGTGCGGAATTTTGTCCTTAAGAAACCTATCCAACTTTGTTTCACATATAGCAGAGCTCAGTCAAATAGAGTTCTAATAGAATGCATGCTACTATCAATCTACGTAGAAGTTGTGTAACTGGTACAACCCGGGTAAAATTCTTAGATGGAAAGACGATTTGGAACAACGTAACTGTTGATTTTGCGAAACTTCTCGAAGAATCTAAATACTCATTTGACACAAATGGGGAGGATAGAAATTGGAGCATGTCAAATCAAATCGCAATGCCCGAATCTTTGGATTATTTACTGTATATGTTCAAATTAGGAAATTTTGGAAACGAAACGAATAAATATAATTGAGAAAAAGAACTTACATATATAAAGTAGGGTACTAAAAATTTTCTGATCTCGACACAAACAAAAGTAAACTTAATTCAGAGGCCATCAATCGGTAAAGGTCAGGGAAATGGGTTAGCATGACGTCTCGCCTCTTTGGGGTGACGGATCCATTATTATACCGGGTTCAACACATTGCAGCGTTGTTTCATGAGCTCATTCGACACACTACGTCCTGCCTCATCGAGGAGCGCCATTGACGGCAGATAAATGTACTTATATAAGAAAAAAGCATTTTTCATACTTACAGAGTATCTATACAACTTGAGCGATAGGTGTGTATTGCAGTCGTACTCTTCATGAAGGCAAGACCCGTGCCGAAACGTCGAAATTGAATGCTTGTTTTGGGAATTGTTAGTTCGCTTGCGCTTTTCAACCTATTCAATCAGCACACCCAAAGAACAACTTATATATATATATATATATATATATATATATATATATATATATATATATATATATATATTCATGCTATACACGCATACGCTTTTTTTTCACTGTGACAGTCCTAATCGTAACGCCAAAATATAGTTTTTGTTGAGTCCTTGTACAAAAGACCAATTTACATTGCAGGAGGCTGTATGTAACGACGTTTGCAACATGACCTCCTCAACACTGGGGAAGGTCTAGCTGAAAAGGTACTTTCAGTTGTTGACTCATGATAGCAATTAGAGTCTACTGAAGCAAGAGAACAGCACGCAAAGCGGTGTGTAGCTTGTCACAGCACTACGCCTTCGTACAACACAAGTAATCGCGATGTGATTGGTCAAATTAAAAAAAATAATTTGGTTGAATCCATAAAACAAGCACGTAGGCTGCCTTAAGGCGCCGTATTGTTACTAGACGACTGAAAGTATTGTAAAGAAGTTGGGTCCTCCACACGTTTACTGAGAAACCAGTGTCTGTCTCCCTGCCACCACGGCTGTCTTGCCACAAAAGATTCACAAAAACTACCTCCTGTTCTTTCTTCCTCACTCGACACTCCAATAATAATTATTAGTTCTAAAACTTGTCTGCTCGCACAGAAACAAATATTCTACTATTCCGAATAGTGATTTTTGTTATTTAGCGAAAACAAATAGCAAGCAGTATTCGAATCTTTTTCCAAGCATTGAATATTCCCGCAGCTCTACTATTATCACAAGTCTCATACATCAGAGAGCAATCGATGATGTTCATATTGGTTCTAGTATCTACTACTCTTTTCGGCAGATGCCTATACAGCCTGTTAATGTTGTGAACCTCTTTGCACCAAAGAGATGACAACGTTCGCGAAATTTGGCAAAAGGAGAGCACGTCTTGCGAACAGCAGCTAACCAAGATTACTATCTCGGTGAAAGTGCCCAGCAGCAAAAACCAAAAGTTACACGTAGAACAAATGAAACTCCATTGTTTCACCATCCTATCCATCGCTCGCTTTCCGCTAACTTTTTCAGAAAATGGCCCATAGATAATGACAAATCGATACCACTAAATGCGCATTTTGGTAAGCAAATATGCAAGAGCGCTGGTCAGCACATTAGTAATAATGAAGTTATAGACAGAAGGAACAAAACAAATACATGTAATAATAGTGCATTCTCTGAAGTTTGTTCAGTGCACAGCTGTGTTTCTTGCGACTCGAAATAAAAACCAAAGTGATGAATAAACACCATATGTATCCGTTTTCTTTCTGTTGTGTCTACATCGCGTACATTGGACACTTTTCGTCTGGCCACTGGCAACATTATTTCCTGCATTTCTCATTCTCAATTACGAAAACTAGGGATGCAAACAGCCCCGAATTTAGTGGGGCAGTCGCGAATCTTCAATATATGTTTCGTGTCCCGACTTGACCCCGTCGGGATGGCCAAATCGTCAAATTTATTTTTTCTCAGATTTCATAGCGATATAAACATCAAATTTCGTTTCTATATTGCCTGGTAGATAATGTGCACATTTCTTATCTTTGTATTTAGTTGCATTGTGAAAAACATAAAGCCTGCTTCGTTTTTACCGTGGTTCTAGTTCTGATGCAGGCCTTGACCATTAAAGGTGCTTCTAACTGTAATGGTAGCCGTGTTAGTCAGGAGACTACACTGAACCTTTTGCTTAAAATTGCGACATCGTAAAGGAAAAAAAAATGCTACTTTGTGGCCCATAGAGAGTCGGAACTCTTAGCACTGATCCCTTTGGTCGTCACATCTGTACACTAAACAATTAGATTTTTTTATTATCTGAACGAAACGTAAACTTGATTACAGCACATAATGACATCTCTGGGTGCTGAATATTTAGCGCTAAATTTGCCAATTTTATCACTAGAAACAACCACGCCTTTTAGGTAAACAAAGTGCCTAAAGGTACGTAGCATTTACGCACGAATAATCCAGTTGGTGGTCGTAAAGATACGGTAACTCGATAAGGAGGAAGTTTTTACACGAACTCATTTCCCAACGCTTCACGGAACCTTCAGAGTACAGTATATAGATAATATAGTACGTAAAGTCTACGTACGTAGTACGTAGGACGTAGAGTCTACGTATACGTTGAGTAAGTAAAGACGCACTGTAGACTACGCCTACAATACGTGTAGAGTACGGAGCTGCTTATTATACACGCACGCTTTCCCGCCATCAAATTTGTTAGCTGGAATCCTGCGCATGCAAGTGGCTGACGTTACTTGCCATACACCTCTTTGATGGCACTCTGTGCTAGCGTGGAAAATGCATTGCGAAGTGGCTCTTGGTGTCAGATACGTAACTGAAGAAATTGATATTTCACAGGGTAGGTCATTTGCACAAGAATAGGCCGTTAAAACACAGTAATAAAGAGAGATAACGCAGCAAGCTACTGAACGATTACTTTATTTATTTATTTATTTATTTATTTATTTACTTATTTATTTATGTTACTCTCAAGGCCCGAGGGAATTACAGAGGGAATGTGTTCCAGAAGTACATGTTTCTGGGTAAGTCAGTTAATATTGCTGAGTAAACCATAAATATGATCGCTGTCGCGCAAACAAGGAATGACGGAAGGCAACAAGGGAAGCGCACGTTGGGTAGCAAGGGAGCGTAAAAAGGTTGGCGCTCCCCTTGCTCCCTTCTGTTCTTCCTTGTTTTCGCGAAAGTGATCATATCTATGGTCTACTCACCAAATACAGAGGGGAGTGGCAAAACGGGAAGCATAACAATGAAATAGAAAAGTAATTATAAGTAATTAGTAAAATGTAGCATAATATTATATTCCTAATTTTACAATGTTATGTAACGTCTTACCTAACAGTTTGCAAATACAACAAATAATCTAAACAAAATAGCGTATTGATAATTCCTCTTATCACAATGTTAACTAATGTCATTGTTAATCGTTTGCAAGCACAGCAAACAAACTCAATAAGATATTATTAATTCCTAATGATATAATGTTGCCGTAATGTTACCAATACTTTCTTAATAGTAATCAGCTAACACCAGTTTACTCGTACAAGTTATCTCGACCTTCACATCACAAACAACCTCTCATGGCACACCCACATTGAGCACGCCTCTAATAATGCTAATCGCATGCTTGGATACCTGCGTCGTAATTTTTCATCTGCGCCTTCATCCCCTAAAGTAATTCTCTACCCAACATTGGTACGATCATAGCTCGAATACGCATGCCACGTATGGGATCCCGCTCAAAGCACTCTAACACTTGCCCTCGAATCAGTCCAAAACCGTGCAGCTAGATTCATTTTATCAAGTTACTCGCGTCATTCCAGCGTTACAGCTACGAAAAATACCCTAAATTTTCCCGATCTTTCATCCCATAGAAAATGCGCTCGCCTTTCGCTATTTCATAAAATTTTCCGCTTTAACCCTGTATTAAAAAGCAGCTTCCCACACAGCCGTTTTATGTTTGATCTCGATCAGACCACTGCTTGAAAATAGCTGTGCCGTCATGTAAGACTAATCTTTACAGTGATTCTTTCATTACTCGAACAAGCACGGAATGAAACCATCTTCCCACTGCCATGGCCGCCATCATAGACACTACTAACTTCAAGAACGCCATTCAATATGCCTTTGCTTAAATCTAATGTTCTTTGCACAAATTGTTTGTTATGTTTAACCCACTCCTTTCTGTAGTGCCTCCGGGCCCTGAAAGTAAATAAATAAATAAATAAATAAATAAATAAATAAATGCTAGCTAATGCCCTACGGAAGAGTTTGTCGTCGACGACAGAGACAATTTCACCGGGAAGGTGGTTCCACTGATGCGATGATCGGAAAAACTAAGAAATGATTGACTGAAAGTGCTAATGCTGCCTGTTTGAATTCCGACTTTATGGCGACGATCAATACGGCTAGACAGGTAATGAGGCTGAAGAATGAAGTTAATGGGAAGGGAGGAAGGGTAATAAAATTTGCGAAACAGTGGAAGCAGTGGTGCATATGACAATTCTAAAACCACTTTTGGCAACGTCCTAAATCTGAACATATTCACCATTGTTTTGTAGAGTGCAAAGTGCCGGCGTTCTTTTGAGACAGTTTGCAAAGGACACAAAAGAAATATAGACATTACTCCGCACCCAATATGTTTCCTTACATTTAATGGCCTTGATGGTGATCCTTATAGCATGTTTATTCGGTCGGGACGACATAGTCCTTAGCAATGTGGGCTGTCTGATAGGCGAGCCAAGTCGCCTACGGCTACGAAGTTATTTTCGCGCGAAACTGCGTCTACGTGCACAGCGTATATGCGGCTCAAGCACAGCCACCAGAGTGGATGTTTTTCTCGGGTGAATCTCGCTGTTTCACGGAATGTTAGGTGCCGGTTATCCTAGAGGCTTTGCCCAGAGCCATACGTATTATTTCCATATAATAAAGAAAAAAAATATATTTGGCGGTGGCGTCATGGCAGGATCTCTGATTGCCATGTTGCGTCCCCGGGTACAATTTCCCCGCATCGTCACTGTTTATTTTATGTTCTATGTCCTGGTTATATTTCCTTTTTGGTAAGTTCTCTGCCGTTGACGTGGCGAAAACCTTTGTGCTACTAATACCTGTTAATGGCGAACCACAGCAACCACAGCGACTTCTGTGACGCTATACTGTACAGTCGGCTTACAAGTATCAGTACGCTGATCGTGCTGCTTCTACAATACGTTTATTTTTATGTTTTAATAGTTTTGAATGTGCTGTGTCCTTACAGGTAATAACGTTCAAACAAACTTAATCGCGGTAGCCGACTGTGTGGCCCACGTGGCTGTACCGTAATACTCAGTACGCGCTGCTTCTTGTCATCTTGTCTTGCCAGATGTTAGTGGGGGGAAAAATGCTTTAGCTACGTCACGCAAACTGCCGCATAAAAGCAACACAAACAAAACATAAAAAAACTATTTACTGAATCGCCATTCAACCCCGTTACCCAGCGCAGCAATGAGACATTTTCCCGAAGCACGGACAAAACGTGCGACTTCCAACCGTTTCTGCACTTGTAATATAAAAAGTGGAGTGCTAAATATTCAGGTTTCTGGTCTATATATGCTGCTGATTTTGGCGTTTCTAGTGAGCAATTTCTATATGTTTTACCTACGCACTACTTCGCCAATTCATCTATAACACATTGAACAGAAACCTCCTGTGCACGTTTCGTCGGAAATCGAAGCCATTAGCCGCGTTGGCACTAATTGCACCGGATTTAGCTACTGCAGATATATTCATCATCACGTTTTCCGAGATCCCAGTTTATACAGCATTCATTGCTTTAAGCCAGTCAAATAGTATCAGAATGGAAGTTTGTTTATGCGGACAGGGCCGAAATTGCTTTTAAACATAGGGAGAACTACGCTGTCTCTCACAACGCCGTAATTAGCGCTACGAATTTTTAAGTCTGTATTACTGGTCTGCATAGTGCTATGATAGAGCAGTATTTCATAGGAGCGTCAGAGAAGAACTGATTCGAGTAACAAAGCAAATGATATAACAAGGGTAACTCGCCCGTGATGGCGAATGAAAGCTGAAGAAAACTTGAAATCACCAGAGTTAACTGTCCGGAGAAGATTTGCACTTCTCTCCTTTCTTTAGTTAGCGTTTCCTTAATTTGTGGATAGTTACTGACATCAACATCTTCGTAATTGCGAAGAGCACCAATACGGAAGCATTCGCACCATTCATTCAAGCGGATCGGTTTCGGGGCGTAAATGCATCATTTGTATATTTGCGAGAAGCGCAGGTTCTCGCAGAAAGCTAAAATGAAAAATAAAAGGGAAATTCGTGGCTGTAGTTTATTCGATGCGAACTATAAATTAATGTTTTCCGTCTGCCATCCGTGGTCCTATCATATAAAGAAGTGAAGTTTTGAGGTAAAAGGAACTAATCTTTTTCTATGTTTGCGTATGCGCCGGCCCGATCTTGAGACAAACTAGATAACTTTGGTCTTGGTTAAAATAAATAGAACTGCAGCCAGTGCTTCTTCTGTGGTGAATGTTGGCAGAGGTGCATTTGCTTAGTTGCGTTGTTTGTTTTCTTTCGAAATAAATAAACTGCTCCTGATAACACAAACTTTAGTACTGTTTGCGGATGCACTTTCTGTAAGTTTTGGGCCACATTACTAGCGCTGACCATGAATAAAAAGTCGCTTCAACTCCTAAATATTTACGTATCGTAAGTTTTAAGAAACCTTAATATTTGCACAAGAAGCGTGCTGCTCTCCCTGTAACCTAATACTGACCCATATTTGTAATCAAAGTGACCTCATCAAGACATCACACACACTCCCGTCTCCTCATCAGCAGTAACTCAAATCAATATTTCAAACGCACACCTATGAATGTATAAGTCAAAGATTGGCACAACAGGGGGATGGTGCAACGATCGTAAAGGATGTTTTTGAACGATATTCCCTTCATTCTTTCACTAGCACAGAAAAGGCTACTGCGCGCGTGCAAAGTCAGTGGAAAGCTTTCTAACAAAAAAAAAGAATAGTAAAAACTCCTCCTTCGAATATGCCTTTCGGATTAAGAGATGAGGAGGTGCCAATGAGCAATGGACAGCAAACCATGTAAACTCAGTAATAGGGTTGACAGCTGGGCGACTTTATATGGAGGCGTCTATACAAACTGCGCGACGAGACGGTACACAAGGTCAGGAAAGAAACATATGTGCAGAGACCTACAAATGAATTTATTGGTGAAACTCTTTCCGCAACATCAAGATTATATTTGCTAGTGCAATGCCACCTACACTGGGTGTAAGCTGGACTGCACCAATTCAGTAGTTCTTTCGAAAGAGAGGCGATTCGTAGGGCGTAGGAGCATTGCGACGCTCAATATCAAGAAGACGAAAGAGAGGTACGTACATTAACCATCTTTCATTTGAACTGTCAGAACTGTACGTTTATTTGTGCGGCGCGTGTAATGCCAGAAGTTGAATCATGCTTTTCTTTCCGTGCGCTGGTACTTTTGTTATCTTGATGGTAACTGGGCACTCTGGCTGCATACCATACAAACTCGGTTATAAGACAGCGCTAGTTGGTTCCCTGTCGCACCTTGTGTCCAGTCTTGTTAAAGCAGTTTCTATCACAGGTACCCTACAGTGTTTTTTATTACATTGAGCAGCCGCGTGAATCTCCTAGAAACATCAGGACTTTTTATCGTCTCATGTATCAGCACGTAAACGTTTGTGTAACCATCGCTCCAGTTAGTTACTGATTCGATCATCTCATGTGTGGAAATTGCTGAAGATAAATTGACTATGACTGCTGCCCTGGTCCTTGTGCTTTTTTTGCTTTCTTTTTCTGGTCATACACCAAGGTTGAATGGGTCGTGCAGACTTATCCCTTGTGCCTAGAAGTTATAAACGAACGGTCTTTGTTAATAAAATTGCGAAATACGTTGTGTGAAGTGCGTGGCGCAAAGCGCTAGAAGCTAATAAATAATGATATTACTGCTTTGCTTTTGCGCACGTCACTTCTTGTCACGTATGTAGTGAACCAATTTATGCTCAGCGCAGTTCGTAGCCCCAGTAAATAGAAGAAAGAACGGTGAGCAGGCTCCTCGTATCAGAATAACACATGCACGTAAATTTCAATACCAGACATCAAAACCGAAGTAGGATTTTAAATGTAGTAAACCTATCAAATAGACTACGAATATTGTAAAAATCACCGCTTCTATATTCTGCTTCCTACCAGTTCTATTGTGAACAATCGTTCAGACGAGGTACTTAAATGATTACATGCGTTCTTGTTGATTTAGCAGTGTAGGCTATCTGTTTCTAAAAGTTAATAGACAGTTTTAGTATAGCGTAAAGCAGCAAACGCAAAGAGTTAGCGTTAGCGTTAGCGTTGCGTGCACCACACTGCGCATGCGCTATATGTAAACGCTGCTGGAGCTCTTACGCGCGTACGCTATTTTCAGGATTTAGCGTTGAACGCTAACGCACGCAAGGGGAGCCTTACGTACGGCAAGATGGCGGCGCCAGTCGAAGTGAGAGCAGCCCGCTTCGGATCTATCGAGTCGTCTGCCTGCACTGCTAGGCTCTATCCTTCCCCACTAATGCTCGTGTTCGCCTAAGATTTGTGTGATGATGCTTCGGCAGCGGCGCACAGGGGACAAATGGGCGTTGTTTGCGATATACGTCCCCGATTAGCCGGGCAGTAGGCTTAACTAGAGGGTTTGCTAATGTTTGCTCATGTTTGCTGTATCCGCCTCGAGATGGCGACCAAGTGTATTTCGCTCGTTCGCTTCGTGCAAAGCCGCATGTGAAGCCGATGCATGTCATGTTTTCCGCGGCA
The DNA here is from genome assembly GCF_023375885.2 of Dermacentor andersoni. Classification (NCBI taxonomy): domain Eukaryota; kingdom Metazoa; phylum Arthropoda; class Arachnida; order Ixodida; family Ixodidae; genus Dermacentor; species Dermacentor andersoni. The sequence continues at coordinate 56,118,310 of NC_092820.1, forward strand.
AAACACAGTAGTGTGGTCGGTGCTGTGGTCACAATGCGTGTGCGTTTTACCAACGACGACGATATGAACAGCGTGAAGGAGGTTTTCGCCTTGAACCCATTCGGATGGACGTCAAGGTGGGCGTCCGTTGCAAAAAATTGGAAAGAAGTGGGAAATCCGCTTTCTGGAAGCGAAATTGCCGGCGAAACGTCCCCTCCGGTATAGCTTCGACGTTGTGTGGATCTTGAGGACACGTATAACCTGCGCGGTCGCTCTCATTCCCGAAGCGTGAGGGCGTCTATGTCATCCCAACTTAAAAAGGACACGTAATATAGGTCCCACTGAACACTCGATCGCGGCATGCCAAGATTAATCGGTGTGTTTCGCGACTCTCGACAAAACAACGCTCAAACCAAACACCTACATGCGTAATTAACGCAGCGACTGTGGCTTTCGATAAGCTTGACTTAGGGACACACTTGCGGATTCGGCATTGGATAAACTCGACATTTCGTGTGGATTTGGCTTTCCAGTACTTTGTGTTTTTACATCTAGATGGCGCTGTATTTGTTTGCGTTAACGTTAACGCTTTTCTCCGTTCCGCTATTCTAAAACACTACCTTGTGCCGCGCAGTGCAGTCTTTCTTTGCATTAGCGTTGCATCGCACGCTAACGCTAACGCAAGGATTTTACGCTATACTAAAACTCTCTAATAACAACAGTATTTTTTTGCGAATAGAATGTGTGTGGCACAGCCAAATTTAATGCACTTAGAATATTTAAAATATCTTCAAGCATTTCGGTGACCACTCATATCGGCGGTGGCATTTTGGTATGACTAAGGAAGTATGCTTCAGGGTAGTGTGAAAACTACACAGTTAACGCATCTCCTACACGGTTATCCAACAGTCGTCATTTTGCCGTCGTGAGGTTATCGTCATCATACAGCTGTTATGCATTCATTGTCATGGCGCTTAGTTCTCCTTCTCAGCTGCAATGTTATGTTTTGTGCTAGCTTCATTTCTGAGATTTTCAGCTTGCTAACTTTATACTTCCGTCTTGTAACACTACGAAGATATCAGTGTGAAAGCGATTTTTCAACCTAAAAAAGGACGCTACTGATAACACGGACTTGACATGACAGAAAACCACCCTCTATCGCACTTTCACCAACGTTATTACCGGGCGTCTCGCCAACATTTGTACAACATTTCATCTTGTTTTCATAATTTCAATGCTCACAGTCCTCATTGCATGGAACGTTTTGGATTATCATTTATGTGACCTCGGCTTCATGCCAGTGCAAGCAAGAGAGAAGAAAACGCAAGAAATTGCGGTTCCATGAATAAAAATTATCAGTAGAAAGAAGATAAATATGAGGAATCCAGTCGCATTTACACATACAACAATAAGTTCAATACGGTGTCTTACAAAAGGCATAAAAAAATGGTAGGCGACCCTAATCTTTTACTTAGGGGTCTCTTAGTGGCACTCGCGCCTCGGCGTTGGTGCTCTTCAGGTTAAGCGAGCAAACGTCTTTCCGCTGGCACCATATGTGGTGAGAAGGGAGGGAGGGCAAGGAGGAATCGAAGCGCGCGCCACCTAGCGGTGCATATCCCACTATATAGCGTGGCGTGCACTAAGTGCACCTTACGCGCCCTCCCTGGTGCTGACGCCAGAGCACCAGAGAACGAGCGCACGCGCGCAGCTGTTGCGAGCAAGCGAGCGAGTGAACAGCTGAGCGACGGGAGTGGAGAAGCGAGAGAAGAGGAAGTGGTGCCATATCCCTTCTGCTAGTCACAGTTTTCCACTAATTAGCTGGCTAAATATCACGCTACCTTATTTGTGACAACGTTCGTTACGTCTTTAGTTCCGTTTTTTACTTCCGGCTTGCCACGAAGTCGTGCTCACGGGGCGGGTCTCTAGGGTCTACGATTCTGCGCTTTGTTGTGAGGTTATCAGTGGTTTCAAATTATTTCTAATTATTCCAGAAACTTCAGTAGCTGAACTTGTAACTAAACTTATTATCTGATGTCATAACTATAATAAAAGCAATCAATATTGTGCTGTAATACTTGTGTCATTTTTTTTTCTAGTTTACTTTGAATTTCGTCCACGATCGTCTCAGGAGGTTAAACGGAAGTGCTGTGCAAGTAACAACAGTGTCACTCGGTGCTCGTGCCGCTAATAAAAAGCCGAATAACTATTACACATGCATGTGGCCACAACGTTGAAATTTCAGTTATGCATGCATGCAATTGGAAATAAAAAGGCATTTTGTAATGTACTGCATAGACGCTAAATTAGCTATGTTAACCGAAAATTGTTTCTTCGCGCGACTCTCCAGCTGGAGTTAGAGCAGTTGATGCTATTAAGCCACATTGAACTAAATATAACTCTCGCACACAAGAAGTGGCAGCGCGGTTGGATCAACCATCTGCCATTCGTTTGTATGCTTTGTCAGGTTCTAGAGTTTGCGTGGGTTTTCCACCTCTTAGAGAAGTGTGTGGCGTACCAAGATATGTTCCATCTCTTAGTACAAATGGCCAAGAGGTATTTGAAAACAGTTGCTCTTCGCAGGGTAACAGACTTGGAGAAATAGAAACAGGCTATCTTAAAGAGAAACTTTATTCGCCGATACTGCACGCACTCCGTGGGTCGGTTGCTGTGTCCAGTGGTCGATCAGTGTCTCAATGAACATATATATATATATATATATATATACATATATATATATATATATATATATATATATATATATATATATATATATATATATATATGTATATATATAGCTTTCATTGATTACGAGAAAGCGTTTGATTCTGTCGAAACCTCAGCAGTGATGCAGGCATTACGGAATCAGGGCGTACCCAAGCCATATGCAAAAATACTGAAAGATATCTATAGCGCCTCCACAGCTACCGTAGTCCTCCATAAAGAAAGCGACAAAATCCCAATAAAGAAAGGCGTCAGGCAAGGAAATACGATCTCTCCAATGCTATTCACAGCGTGTTTACAGTAGGTATTCAGAGACCTGGATTGGGAAGAATTCGGGATAAGAGTTAATGGAGAATACCTTAGTAACTTGAGATTCGCTGATGATATTGCCTTGCTTAGGAACTCAGGGGACAAATTGCAGTGCATGCTCACTGACCTGGAAAGGCAAAGCGGAAGGGTGGGTCTAAAAATTAACCTGCAGAAAACTAAAATAATGTTTAACAGTCTCGGAAGAGAACAGCAGTTTACGATAGGTAGAGAGGCACTGGAAGTGGTAAGGGAATACATCTACTTAGGGCAGGTAGTGACCGCGGATCCGGATCATAACACTGAAATAATCAGAAGAAGAATAATGGGCTGGGGTGCGTTGGGCAGGTATTCTCAGATAATGAACAGCAGGTTGCCATTATCCCTCGAGAGAAAAGTGTATAACAGCTGTGCCTTACCAGTACTCATGTACGGGGCAGAAAACTGGAGGCTTACGAAAAGGGTTCCACTTAAGTTGAGGAGGACGCAACGAGCTATGGAAAGAAGAATGATAGGTGTAACGTTAAGGGATGAGAAAAGAGCAGATTAGGTGAGGCAACAAACTCGAGTTAATTACATCTTAGTTGAAATCAAGGAAAAGAAATGGGCAGGGGCAGGACATGTAATGAGGAGGGAAGATAATCGATGGTAATTAAGGGTTACGGACTGGATTCCGAGGGACGGGAAGCGTAGCAGGGGGAGGCAGAAGGTTAGGTAGGCGGATGAAGTTAAGAAGTTTGCAGGGGTGAAATGGCCACAAGTAGTACATGACCGGGGTAGTATGGGAGAGGCCTTTGCCCTGCAGTGGGCGTAAACAGGCTAATGATATATATATATATGTGTGTGTGTGTGTGTGTGTGTGTATAAGCGTAATAGGTAGAAGCCCGGTATGTTTAACGGCAAAGTAATACAACTACGTCCATCTCTGTTCTGCGTAATAAACTAATGTATTACGTACATATGGTGGCCGCTTATAGTTGTCTCTAAGGTGCACTTGTCTTTTAATAGATTGGCGAATAATACGGAACCGTTTTCTCGACTTTGTCATTTTTCATGTATCGTCAAAGTTTCTTGGTCGTCGGTGTATATGCCACTGCTATACAAGGGGTCCAAAAGCCTAATAAGTTTTTACATATGTTTCGTGTTTTTATCTGCATAGACCTCATTGTAGTGCATTGTAGTGCATAAGCAGTCCACGATAATAAAGTTGTCACTAGTGCTGTACATACCTATACACCGCACTGTATGCGATTATATTTGAATAGGACTACAATAAAGTAAATGCTACGCATCGTATTCAGTCATGAAGCATTTTGTTTACCTCTTTGCTAAGCCTTCACTTCTTGTAGATTCCAGCTCGTGCATTGGGTCTTCATAGTTTTGTGGGGAGGTTTTGTTGTACATATGCTGGCTATGCCTTCTTTTAGTTCTAGCACCTAAATGTCTTGAAAATGTACTGACATGACGACACCGCAGATGAATTTTCAGGAGAGATTAACTATATTTCCGTTATAACCCGAAGCAATCCATTCACAAATAAAGCAATGATATTACCGTAGTTACGAAACTCATGGCACATGGTTATATTGCATGGTTGAGGAACATGCTCATAACAGTGTAGTACTGTCTCTTTAATATTCAGTGACTGTCTAGACCAAAAATACTGGCGTCATATTAGTTGCTTAGGTTACCAATAAAGTTCTCCTGGAAAGAAAAGAGTGCCGTAGTAGCTTCGTATTCAAGTACATGCATCGTAACAGACGGCATTCTATTTTAGTACACCAGATATTTATGTCAACCAGAGGTTGCACAAAGAGGCGGGCTTTGAAGTGCCCTGTAACCAGATTAATTGAAATTTTAGTTGGGCTGGGGGGGGGGGGGGGCAATTATATTCGTGTGCACGGCCATTTTGAAGCGTATAAATCTGTAACTAGATCTTCGTGACGACTACACGAGCCGTTACGTTTGTCACTAAACAAGTTAGTTAACGTTATTTGTTGAGAAAAGAAGAAATACTTTGGTGTTTCTTCTTTTTTGCAAACTAGATCTGTCTAGGAAGGTAATTCGACTATTGTGAAGTAATTCGAGTAAAAGTGGATGGTTCAAAAAAATGTGCGCGCAGTATATTATTCTTAGTATATATCGCGAAGCCGCCAGCATTCTTGCCAAAGAATGTGGTCTTCAATACTAAATACCGTTCCGAACTCTTTCAGCTGGGAAGTGAATACCAGTACCAATAGGCTAGCCTCGCTCGAGTGCCCTTTCAACCCTGCCGAGCTGCGGATATTACGTTAGCGAAAGACAATGTTAGCGGGCAGGAGTGCAATATCCGCTCCGATCATCTCCTGCAGGCGCCATTGCACAACCATGCCCGAACGACTCAAGAGCCTGTGGGAGACCGGCAGCATTGACGTTACGCAGCTGTGGGCCATCATTATGAGATTTTGCAAGCGGAGCGGCTTGTTTACGATATTCATGCTGTCGGTTATTAACGCGAGCGTAACGAACTGCCATATTTATGCAAGTGGCAAAGGATATATGCCAAAGACAGGATAGAAAGTTAATGGGCTTTATTTAGGCAATTATGAGGTCTGTATTCGTACTGGAATGTGCAGGAGGAGGTCCCATAGCGTACATCTGTCGGTGGACCTGCTGTCCGCAAGAGAATCAAGTACAAATTTGTAAAAGCACCAAAGGGAAAAAATGCAAACTTTGTGCAGAGACTAACATTAAAAGTGTATATTTTTACACAAACAATTATAACAATCCTCACAATAAAAATAAGTAGGCTCTGCTTCTGCAACTCTCAAAATACATGAAATCATAGCTACACTGGAAGATACGTAGTGGAACAAATAGAACATATTGCCCCATACCTAAGACGTTAGCTATCTAGATCAAAACGAAAACAATACGTCTAAAGTGTTTAACGACTGAGACAACCTTGGAGACTATATCAATATAACATTCATGAGAAGTATACGGTGTACTCATCGCGATTATTTTTCAGGTTGCAGCGTGCATTGCTTGCGTTAAAGGTAATAGCAAACTTACTATGTCCAAATCCGGATATAATATATTGGGCTGGCGAACAAATTACTACATAAAATATTGATCTTCCCGTTAAATTCGCAGCGTTCTGTAACGCGGGCAGCGTTTGTAGGCAGTATCTTAATGTCTCTCGCTGCGTCGATGAAACAACAACTTCAACAAACTGCGCTAGGCGGTGCTGGATAGACGACCTTGTGGCCAGTATAGCTGAGCAAAATGCTACATGTGGAAGTTATATTTTAAGAAATGGGCATTAAATTAAGTGTGTTTAGCCGGCCCCTTAAATGCGTTTCAATCACGATTTCAATTTGTAGAAATGACGCGATACACTGAAGACAACTTGTTAAAAAAAGAGGGCTTCTAATTTTTACGGCGGACTTGCAAGTGTTCTCGATTACTTTTGTATTTAAAAATCATGAGCCATTCCGCTCTGCAACGGTGGATAACCAGCGAAGCTGTGTAGCACACGGCAAAGAGGTGGCATCAGAATTTTGAACAAAGGTACGAACACATTTATTGTCTTGATCGGTGGTCGTCGTGGCGTGAGGTACGCACGCACATTTATTTTTATACATCCGCGTTCATTCATGTTATATATTCGGTAAATACATTCGTGTTTGCATTTTTCGATATATCGAGGTAGACAATTTGAGACCAATATAACCGCACTGACTGGCAGAGGGCCAGTGCTGTCAGTGCCTTCGCAGAAGCAGGGGCAGTATGGCAACACGGACATGATGAGTGACAACGGAGCGAGCTGTTGAAGAACACGACGACGACGAACGGGCGAGCAGTGGCACGAGCCATTGCTGATGATGATAGTTTTTACTCACAGATTTATTGACGGACACAAAAAAAGCAGGGAAGCCCAGTCATTAAGACCTTCGCTGTAAAAGAACACATTGGTAAGGCCTCCAATTGTAAGAAAATTCAGCGTGAACGAATTCACCTGCACGATTTTCATTGGGTTCAGGAATATATACCATTTACGCGTAACTACATACACAGGATAAAATAAATTTCATCGGGAATGCTCACGTTTATGATTTATTTTTCCCCCGAAACATCAATGCTTGGAATTGTCTTCAGTGTTAAGTTTTTCATGTTGCATGGTTCAAGTTTCTAGAGCTATGCGCAGTCAAATATAGCTTCTATCATGCATGTTCTTTGCGCAGTTAATAACGTAACTTGGCCGGCATCCTATATCTTGGCCTCTTCATCTTACGAGGCTTTTATTATAGCTATATAGGTGCATTTCAATTTTTGTCAGTCTAACATGTTATCACAACCACATGTTTACTTGTATAAAGCCTGATTTCCCGAAATGGGAAGCCTCGGGGGCGATGAAGCTAAGACAGAAATTAAACACGTATATAAATAAACAATAATAAACCTCTAAAAAAAGAAAGAACAAACAAAGAACCAAATGTAAATGAAATAAATAAATATTCAGAGCTATTCCTCTCTGCCAAAGTGGATGACCAGTGGAGCTGTATATATAGTGATAAATGTGTTGATATAAATATGTTGATCGAACTTAAAAGACACATACGGCAATGAACTTTGCTTTTCATGAATTTTTTGATGTTTTAATAGAATTCGTACACAAAGCTTTTTTTATTTTTAAACTTCTTTAGTTGACTTTTTTTTTAATTATTTGGTCACCAAGGTGTCTATCACTTTATGATCGCTATGATATACGACCAGAGGCTCAATGTCGACACTGGAAAAGTTCTTGGCAAATATGACGCCTTTACAAGACCGATGACGCATCGGGGGTACACTGGTGTTTTTGTAACATTCAATGCCGAACCTTTCCAAGAGAAAGGCCACGAGCCACTTTCCATCTGGCCGAGACACCTATACGTTGAAATCACCCACAATTACGATGGGAGGGGTGACCCAAACAAAGGGGCATACGCTTGGCGTTTGCGGCACGATACTTGTGCTTATTACCGCCGTCACCACGCACATTCTCGCTTCTGTTCGCGACGGTATGCTTCGTAAGCGCGCTGTTCTTGCGCAGTCCTCACTGCACGCGGTCCACCCATTGTACGGGTGGACGGGAACTGATACAAGGTTACGTGATTTCTATGTAGAGCCCGTGACGTCAAACCGAAATAAACAGTGTCTATTCCGGTTTCATATTTGTATTGCGATATCTTTTATCAGGCCGCCATTGGAATCTGAACCTGGCAACGTTTAACGCCAGAACGTTATCTAGTGATGCGAGTCTAGAAGCGCTATTGGAGGAATTAGCGGGCAGTAAATAGGATGTAATAGGGCTCAGTCAGCTTAGGAGGACAAAACAAGCATATAGATTGCAAAAAGCGGGCACGTCCTGTGATACCAGGCTTAGCGGAGAGACGAAAACTAGGAGTCGGATTCCTGATTAATAACAATGTAGCTGGTAACACATAGAAATTCTTTAGCATTAACGAGAGGGTGGCCGGTCTTGTGAAACCTAATAAGAGGTACAAATTGAAGGTCGTACAGGCCTACCCCCCCTACATCCAGCCATGATGACCGGGAAGTCGAAAGCTTCTATGAAGACGTAGAATTGGCGATGGGTAAAGTCAAAACAAAATACGCTATACTGATGGGCGACTTCAATGCCAGGGTAAGCAAGAAGCAGGCTGGAGACAAGTGAGTGGGGGAATATGGCATGGCGTCATTAAATAGCAGGGGAGTGATATTAGCAAAGTTTGCAAAACATAATAATACGAGGATAATGAATACTTCCTTCCGCAAGCGCGATAGCCGAAAGTGGACGTTGAGAAGCCCAAATGGCGACACTAGAAGTGAAATAGACTTGATACTCTGCGCAACCCTGGTACCATATAAGATGTAGACGTGCTCGGCAAGGTGCGCTGCACTGACCATAGGATGGTAACAACTCGAATTAGCCTATACTTGAGGAGGGAACGGAAGAAACTGGTACACAAGAAGCCGATCAATTAGTTAGTGCTAAGAGGGAAAATAGAAGAATTCCGGATCAAGCTACTAAGCAGGTATACGGCCTTAACTCAGGAAGAGGACCTTAGTGTTGAAGCAATGAAGGACAATCTTATGGGCATCATAAAGAAATGTGCAATAGAAGTCGGTTGTAACTCTGTTAGAAAGGATACCAGAAACCTATCATAGGAGACGAAAGACATGACCAAGATATGCCAATGTATGAAAGCTTCTAACTCTTCAGCTTTAATAGAACTGGCAGAACTTTTCAAGTTATTCAACAAGCGTAAGACAGCTCACATCAAGGAGTGTGCAATAGAAGTTGGTTGTAACTCTGTTAGAAATTATACCAGAAATCTATCGCAGGAGACGAAAAACCTAGGAAACGCCAATGTATGAAAGCTTCTAACCCTTCAGCTAGAATAGAACTGGCACAAATTTTCAACTTAATCAACAAGCGAAACACAGCTTACATAAGGAAGTATAATGTGGATAGAAATGAACATGCTCTTAGCAACGGAGGAAGCCTCAAAGCAGTGAAGAAGGCACTAGGAATAGGCAAGAATCAGATGTATCCGTTAAGAGACAATGCTGGCAATATCATCACTAAAACGGATGAGATAGTTCAAGTGGGTGAATAGTTTTAAAGAAATTTATGCAATACCAGTGGCACCCATGACGATAATGAAAGAGAGAATAGTCTAGAGGAATTTGACATCCCACAAATAACGCCGGAAGAAGTAAAGTAAGCCTTGGGAGTTCTGCAAAGGGAGAAGGCAGCTGGGGAGGATCAGGTAACCGCAGCTTCGTTGAAGGATGGTGGGAAGATTGTTCTAGAAAAACTAGCCATACTGTATACGCAATGCCTAATGACCTCGAGCGTACCGGAATCCTGGAAGAACGCCAACATAATCCTAATCCACAAGAAAGGGGAGGCCAAAGACTTGAAAAATTATAGACCGATCTGCTTACTGTCCATTGCCTACAAAGTATTTACTAAGGTTATCAGAAACAGAATCGGGAGCACCTTAGACTTCTGTCAACCAAAGGACCAGGCAGGATTTCGTAAAGGCTACTCAACTATAGACCATATTAACGCTATCAATAAGGTTATAGAGATATTTGCGGAATAGAATCAACCCTTATATATAGCTTTCATTGATTACAGAGAATGCGTTTGATTGCGTCGAAACCTCAGCAGTCATGGAGGCATTACGGAATCAGGGTGTAGACGAGCGGAGTGTAAAAATAATGAAAGATATCTACAGAGGCTTCATAGCCACCGCTGTCCTCCCTAATAAAAGCAACAAAATCCCAATAAAGAAAGGCGTCAGGCAGTGAGATACGATCTCCCCAATGTTATTCACACCGTGTTTACTGGATGTATTCAGAAACCTGGATTGGGAAGAATTGGGGATAAGAGTTAATGGAGAATACCTTAGTAACTTTCGATTCGCTTATGACATTGCCTTGCTTAGAAACTCAGGGGACCAATTGCAATGCATGCTCACTGATCTGAAGAGGCAAAGCAGAAGGTTGGTTCTAAAAATTAATCTGCAGAAAACTAAACTAATCTTTAACAGTCTCGGAAGAGAACAGCAGTTTACGATAGGCAGCGAGGCGCTGGAAGATGTAAGGGAATACATCTACTTAGGGCAGGTAGTGACGGCGGATCCGGATCATGAAACTAAAATTATCAGAAGAATAAGAATCGGCTGGGGTGCGTTCGGCAGGCATTCTCAGATCATGAGCTCCAGGTTGCCATTATTCCTCACGAGAAAAGTGCATAACAGCTGCGTCGTACCAGTACTCACGTACGGGGCGGATTGATGAAGGCTTACGAAAAGGGCTCTACTTAAATTGAGAACGACGCAACGAGCTGTGGAAAGAAGAATGATGGGTGTAACGTTAAGGGCTAAGAAAAGAGCAGATTGGGTGAGGGAACAAACGCGAGTTAAGGGCATCTTAGTTGAAATCAAGAAAAAAAATGGGCATGGGCAGGACATGTAATGAGCAGGGAGGATAACCGATGGTCATTAAGGGTTGCGGAATGGATTCCAAGGGAAGGGAAGCGTAGCAAGGGGCGGCAGAAAGTTAGGTGGGCGGATGAGATTAAGAAGTTTACAGGGAGAACATCGCCACAATTAGAAAATGACTGGGGTAGTTGGACAAATACGGGAGATGCCTTTGCCCTGCAGTGGGCGCAACCAGGATGATGATGTATTATCACAATATAGTTGACACTTGCCGCAATTAAACGTAGCTTGGGCTTACCGGGCGACACGCTTTTGCTTTATGCTTTAGCCCTTTCAGCGTTGGGGTGGCTGCCTTCTTTTTGTCCTACGACTTCAACAGCCAGAATATAGCGTGTAACAGCTCCACTGTAATAAATAGCAACAGTATTATGGGTCACATATTACATAGACCTATTTTCCCACCTTTATAATGGCTCTAACTACCGTAGCATTCAAGTCTTTACTCTGGCAACGGCTATCACTCATCTCGGTATGAAGTGACATGCCAGATTTTTTATGTCCTGACACACAAGATTTTCCCGATAATATTTTACAGAATTTGTGTCAGACCGCAGCACAATATTACTCGAGGCATGAGGTAATGACAAGCATGATCACATGCTCACCAGGGTCCTCTGTGATTAGGCACATATGCTAGACTCGACAGAATGCAGGTAGGTCATGTATGTCTACCAATTAGCAGAAACGTGCGACCGCCTTTCGCTATCGTAGGCGTGAAATAATTTCATTGAGAGGGGATGATTTCATCCTAGGAGAAGCGAATTTCAGTGCCTTGACAAAAGCTTTTAAGCAAACAAATATTAGGAAATTTATTAGGGAATGTTTGGAGAAGACGCATTTGTTTTCGATATTGTTCAGAAGTTTCTTGAAATTAGGCAAAACTTTTACTCAGTAGAATTCACCATTTTCACCCCTGAAAAAGTAAAAATAAAGAGTAAACATAAGGACGATGTCCTAAGCCCTTCTTGATTTGGCTGACAACAATTGACCAATATTGGGCTATATAACCTGTAAGAGTAAATTATATGTTCATCTTTAAGCCACTTTATGTTCATACCTGAATATAAAGGGTCTGAATGGTTAACCGAATTTCTTTTCCCTACATTCTAGTCCAACCGTAACACTCCTGCTGAAAGAGGGTACACGATAATACAATGTAGTAATGCTTCATAAATTCTTTAGTATTTCAAATACTTTGTGTTCCTGTTGTTATTACAAGATGTAACGTCTATCCTGATAATGTTCTCAAGATAGCGCTAATTCCGTACATTCATGCTATCCCGCACAAACTCAAGAAGATAGGCTAAAGGGCGGGATATTCTGTCGTATTTGCCGCACCCCGCAAATTATGTCACTTGTGTAGCAGAACTAGTCATATAGGTAGAAAATCGAACTTACGCAATACTGAGCACAGAAAGAAATTCGTCGACTGCTCAAGAGGTGTTGTGTATAGCATACTTCCTTCACGCGGGCAGTGTTACGTGGGAAAGAAGGGCAGATGCGTAAGTGTGAGATAGCAGGAGCATAGCGAGAAACTGCAAAAAAGGACAGAGAGTTTTTTGGAATACGTTGCTCTCAATGCGGATGTCGTCCACTTTTTGACAAGACAGCAATACTAATTAGAAATGCACGTTACAATACAAGACTTATCATTGAAGCAGCTGCTGTTTCAGGGCCAACTGCATCAGTAAATCTTCCATGGCGTTGAGGGAAAAGTAATTTGTTTACTTAGGGTTATATGCACGTGGAGAGCCACCTTAGGCTTTATCTCGTTGATTTGTAGCGGCCTTGACAAATTGCACAAATATATGGGGTTTGTTATCACGTGCGTGAAATTACATATTCATGTTTCTATTTAATAAACGCCATTTTGAAGCGATAGCTTGTCTTCGTCGCTTCTTTTTCTGTTCCGTATATATACTATGGCACTGGTTATATGATAGTGGAATACCAACTAGCCCGGTCTGACACCTTGCTTCAGGGCATCAGCAGCTCGAAGAGTTCATGCTAAAGACTGACTGTGCTGTCCGTTATCTTGAGCGATTTCTAAGCCTTTCTGTTATGCTGTAGACTCGACCATGAAGTTGCCGCAGGTTCATGACTAGCTTAGTTGTGAATTTCATCGATATCACGCTCCTCTATCAGGAATCGTTCTGAACTTTGCTGCTCCAGGCTGTCAGAATTCACTCTATCAGTCGATGTTCCTAAGGTTCAACTTATCGACTGATATGTCCTTGGGTTACGGAGCGCTCGATTCTTGGCTAACCGAGTCAGAAAGGCCACCGTGCTGAAAAGGATTCGTTGCTGCTTGAGTCGATTTCCTTTAAAGTACAAATTCTTCTTAAGTGGGAAGTTTTCAAAAAAAAAGCTCTTCTGATTTCTTTTTGGGCTTTGTGGTACAGGGGTAGCTTTGTCAAGTTTTCATGTTTTGTACCAGGTGTATATTTTTCTTCGGTATTTTTTGAACACAAGACCGTTAAGTTGCTCTTCTTAAAATCTGATGTTACGATACGGCGCGCAAAAGTCCTATCCATTAGATGGCTGAAGAGCACTTTTCCGGCTGAAATTGAAGACTCTATCTCACGTTGTAAGATGGGCGCAGATTCAATGCACCCACGGATCAATAGAACTTACTCTTGGCCTAGTTGGTTCTTGCAGGGTAATATAACTGCCTCAAAAGGCACACACACAAAAGGCAAAGGAAACACAGAGGCGACGACGCAGGCAGCCGCCTCTGTCGTTCGCCTGTGTTTTCCTTGCATTTTGTGTGCGTGCCTTTTTGCGCTAGGTATGTCATCCATTGATCAAGTGCAGATGTCACGCATGATTGCGAAGTTTGGAAGATAAATAAACAGCAGTGACATTGAAAGACTGTTCATTAGAGCACTAGGACGATTTCACTTTTACACTCCATTTCCGAAGGTGAACTACCTTTCTCTTTACACGTTTGCAATTATACAAGTACTTCATATTTTCTCCGCTTGGCGCAATCTGCAGTCCACACGAATAGATGTTTCGGAGTATCATCGTCTTCAACTGCATACTTCATCATGTCCATCGAGGTATTATGTACATCCTAAATAGACGCTAGAACCTCAGAGCTTCATAGATAAATTATCCATGAGACTAGAGCGGAAAGTTATGGTTCTTTTAACTTCTTCATGTTGCACGATTATGAACAAATAAAATAAAATAGAGGTTGTCCCTTCTTTTTTCGGGACTACGTTCTGATGATGGCGTCACTTCTTTAAAATGATAACACTGCCAAAAACAGGATAACTTATCTACGCGTTAGAGAGCTCAACGGACGCTCAGCAGAACGTAACAACAAACTAACCATACCGCGCTTGTAGGAGCCCGGAGTTTGCACATTTACAATATTAGCGTATTTAATTTTAAGATGCACCTAGAATAAATATTACAATATAATGGGTTGTTTAGGCTGCCAGTTCGTCCACCGTGACGCGTGTATTTTCATTAAACCATTGTTTGTCATAATAAAAGAACCATCTTGAATATTTACGTCAAACGTCTGTTTGTACAGTATACGATGGTGATAACACTGTTAACATTTCTAGAATGTCTGAAATAATGAAGCGTGTCGCATGTCAAGTGCCACAGGCGCTATGCCCCCTCTTCTCATTAATTTCTCTAAAGACATGTGACTACTAAATAATAACACAATCAGCAGGCCTCAGTGAAAGAAATATCTGGCAACCGGGCTAGCTTGCTATAAGCAACTGTGAGGGACGGTAGCCCAAGGCAAATCGAAGACAAAGAAAGAAGCCGGACGAGCACAAACAGACTAAACTAGAAGGTCAACTGACTAACACGGACGTATATGTACAATATATATGTATAAGAATGGTAGTATTTACGGCAACAGACTTGCACGATGCGAAGTGATTATCAGGTGGATGGGGGGAGGGGGCAGGTAGTGGGGCAACCTTATATGTAATCAGTGTCATTGCACGAAGCGCTCGGTAGGCATCTTTGCACCGAGTGAGAAACTTTTCTCAGAGCCCACCGTGACGAGACGGGGACCACCGGTGCACCAAAACACCGGGGGTAAAGAACACGTTTCTAGTAGTTTATAGCACAAGCAGATATGGGAAAAATTCACAAAGCTTTGCGTTCGTAAGTGTCCTTTTGCCACTGGCTGGTCGCCTTC
The DNA here is from genome assembly GCF_023375885.2 of Dermacentor andersoni. Lineage (NCBI taxonomy): Eukaryota > Metazoa > Arthropoda > Arachnida > Ixodida > Ixodidae > Dermacentor > Dermacentor andersoni. Next base: position 56,133,529 of record NC_092820.1, read on the forward strand.
ACTTAAGGTGTGCCCAGCATCAGGATTGGCTGGAATTTGAGCTTACGAACATTACCATGCGTAAGAGCTTTTTGTGAATACGGGCCGTCCTGGTTCTCCTTCGAGGTCATGCGTTAAGGGTGGGGAATGTAACAGGTAAGAATAGCGCGGTAATTACATCAGGTGCGTATTCACTAACTGGGGCATTGGAAGATGGTAGTGTGTTCATAGGTGGCGTCGGTTCTCGGCCATAAAAATAAAAACAAGATGAAGCGAATCCCACTCATTGTTACAATTTATGGTTTCCGAAGCACTTTGCTGGCAGCCAGCTACACATGATTGTTTGGGGTCGCGCAAAGCGTCACCAGGTGGACCAATGTGCTTGTGCAAGACGAAAACCTATGCGTGACGACAACTCTCTGAGGCACTCCAACCAAGGCTAAGGAGCCGAGTCGCAATTGTTATGTTACGCTCATGCATGTAGTTCCCCACCGAAATAATGTTTACGCTATGCAGGCTAAGTAAATATGTTACAGTAACTTGCACCTTTCCAATGCAAGATAATTTATTCAAGAAAAACGTTGCCTTGTCGAAGGCACTTTGTTTCACGCTATTCCATACTTTTTGGCTTTCTGGCGTCCGTATCGCTTTCCCATCACTGCTAAACGAATATGGCGTCCCCGAGTTGCAGCACTTCAGCGTCTACTGCCGAAGCACGTCCACAGCGTTCCATGACCCAAGCCGCCGTGCATCTGGGGCAAAATTTGTAGAAAGAATGGCTGTTCGCGCAGGCAAGAAACTCGTGTATACAACGTTAACGCAGAAGTATGCAAAAGGGACCCGCAGCTGGTTGTCACAGACACACGTCGCAAGGTGAGCGAGCTGAACGGGGTTAGTGAACGCAGTGTGTACCGGATTGAGCGCGACGTACAGTGTGGCACATTTAAGTCACCGAAGCGCAAACGGCCGCGTCTTTGAGCCGCACCCAGCAATGCCGAAACGGAAGAATGACACTGCAACTTCACGACAGTTTCTCCCTCACCGCGCTACGAAGAAAAGGGCGCCAGTATTTCCTGCAAAATAAAATTCCGGCAGCCGCATGATTTGCTCGAGATGTGACCAGTGATAGCGACATGGATGTACCTAAAATGTGTGTACGTACCATGCAAAGGCTGCTGAACAGCATTGGGTTTTCTATTGGCAAACGGAAGAGAAACTCGGCTCTGCCCGAGTCAAACTACATCACCTTGTGCCGGCGAGTACAACTGCGTACCATCCGGGACCTTCGCACCCAAAGCGGTATGTACGATATTCGACACTTTTTGCATGTTTTACTGTGTAAAGACGAATAAGTGCTCTTTTAACGCACTGTAAAACTTAATATTTAATTGTTCCGTGAAAAGATTTTTTCCGTGACGCAAAAGACGCTAACTGCGTTTGGCTGTAATAGCATAGAAAGTGATAGCGCGAAAGCTTTCGCTGCTCCCAGACGCGCTGTGTGTACAAATGCAAGCGTTGTTGCTTGACAGTTTGATGCGTTGTTTATCCTCGCGGAAAAGTCAATAACGTTGGCGTTGCAAGTGGCGGAGTTTTTGGTGGCCGCATGTCGTGCATCACCGCATTTCGATGCCCGCTGTGCAGCTCACACCAATCACCTGGCCAGCCTTTGTACGCTGCGCAGAATAATATGCTTCGCCTATTGCATCTCGCGAACATGCGATGCCTGAATACTGCGTAGTCATAATAGCTGAGCAGTGTAAATTCGCTTAGTTCCTTCGCCCGTCTTGAGAACTTGCGAGCTGCGTATGCCTGGCGACATGCTTGCACCTCCTCGTGCATCCCCCGCCTCTGCACTTCGGCAGCCGACTCGTAGGTGCATCTGGTTACCAGCGATCGCGTTCGTCCTTCTCGAGCCTGCCTAAAAGCGCGCCGCCGAAATAGCTTCGGTACCGAAACTAAGGACGTCCAAGGTCGTAAACGCGCCATGGTTCTCGTCACCACTCCCCCTGGCGGGGAGAATCGGTGACTGTCATGACCTCCGAGCCTTTCTAATCTCGGCGCCGTACACTGCCGTAGGCACAAGCCGCCGACGACCAACTGTCCCAATATGTTTAGCTCGTCAAACGAGGAGCCTCGGCAACATGCCGCCAGCCGTCTATTCACCCCTTCATTGCATCCATTTCGCTCAACGGTACCAAAAGGAAGGGAATCGCCGATGTAAAACTTTTTGAGGTAAACTTAGGAAAGGAAATCTCGGTTTTTCAGCAGCAGGCTTACACATATTATAACAAATTATATGCAACGCCCGTTGAGGTATTTAGGATTTCACCCTTGCGGAAAAGATGTCTAACGTGCCTTTAAAACGAGAAGGACTACGATTTTATTGAGATGTCGACTAATTGTGGGTAACAATTCAAATGCTCAGGCATCTGGTAATTAACCAACTAGCACCCGTTAGATGTCCTAACCATATTTATAACGTAGCCTACATTCTTGGAAAGGTATGGCTCGAGTGTAAATGCACTAGGAATAATTAGATGTTATTTATACAATTGGCAGCAGCTTGAAACGAACGGAAAACACAGAAAACCTAGAAAGTATAACATGAAGTCATGCGTGAAGTCTGGACGGCGAAAGGGCGCAAGAAATTATTTTCCATTTAATTTATTGCTATCGTATATATGATTTGCAACAATATTGCGAAATATGTTTGTAATCGATACAACGGCCAAGTTTTTTTGAAAACAAGGTAATGTGTGCTCGCTAGTAGAGAGGTTTTCAATAAACCGCGTCGCATGTTCTGCAGCAGTTTCTGCGTGTATATGTTGACTTTGTCTGTAAAACTTCAAACCAAAAGGCAAAGATGCAGCTTTGGCAAGATCATTGCGTAATATATTTATTCCTTCAACCGGACAGCTACGGAATATATTTGAATTTCTTTTGCATAGGTAGTATCTTTGATATTTCGAAATACAAGCGTGATATGAAATTAGCCCAGCTCCAATGTTATTCAAAACAAACGCACAAGAACATTTTGAAAAAACAAGTTCAATTCTTTCTTTTTGAAAATCGAATTGGACCTTTCTTTCTGTGATGCAAATGTAAAGAAATTTGTTTTGTTTATATTCAGCTTTAAATGGCTGCAAGATAACCATGATGGTGGCTCTAAAAGCCGGGCATTAGCCCTAAACAACCGGTTGTTGAGGCTAGTGTCGTTTTTATAAACGCGTTCGCGTCGTCGGCTTACAGGCTCATATGAAGTGTCTCAGGTTTTAAGACAAGACGATTTATATAAACAAGAAACAGGAGATATCTCAATAGCGATTCCTGAGGCACACTTTATTTTATACTTTCTAGGTTTTATGTTTTTCTGTTCGTTTCAAGCAGCAGCCAATTGTATATATAACATCTAATTATTCCTAGCGCATTTGCACTCGAGCCATACCTTTCCAATGTGTAGGAAAGAGCGCCATGATTTATGGAGTCAAATGATTCTTCGAAATCTAAAAATATTTCTGTACTGGACAGCTCGTTTTCAGAGTCCCCAATATTTTTAATGCCCATCAAAGCAATCTGTAGTGATTTATTTATTTTGAAATCCAGATAGCTGGTTAACCATGGCATGATTAAAAAAAAATAAAACCAGGTTAGTCCGATAATCAGAGTATTCTCTGCTACCTTCTAAAACACGAGCTAAATGGAGATATACTGAACATTCGAAAGAATACTTGCGCTACGGGCTTTGTGCACAATACAAACACGTGGAATTTTCATTTCATTGGTTACACACCATCGCCCATAAAGAAGTTGCACATGTGAGCAAGCGGCACACACAAATGCGATGTTTATTTGACTGGATGTTTATAATGAAAGCCACTCAAAGAACTAGTTCTGAAGATTTTGAAACAGCTCATACTTCACGTGGTGTAGCCGAATATAAACAGAAGCAGTGTTGCAGCCTTGGAACAGTGTAAGACCGCGAGTGAATGAGTTGGTCTTTGCAGACCACACCAAATGTCCCATGCGCAATACCATTATTTACCAGTTCACTTCCAGAGTATATAACACCCTCAATTATAAGCTCCACCGGAATGGAATCGCAGTTTACAGTTTTTAGCGATTGCAATATCCATGCCTTACTGTGGCGATTTCTATAGTTGTCGCCAACTATACAACATAATACCCTGTGCGTGCTTTCTTCAAGCCAATGTTGAGGTTGTTCCTTATTTTTTTCCCTACTTGATTAACTTGTTTATTTCACTGTCTTTGATAAATACTGGGGTTATTTGGTATTAATAATAATTTTGTGATTCATGGCTGTCTAGCCTTGCGAGGTTTTCATATTGTTCTAGCAGCAAGGGTTGCGTAATGCGTTTTGAATATTTTGTTGAGGAAAACATCATATGCCCCATTAGCGGTCGTAATAATTAGAACGTCTTGGCAACTTATATATGAGAGCAATAGGGTGCTTCAGTAAAAGATTGTCTGAGAGAACCCTTGTGAGATTCGTCGTGGCCATTCGCTAAAACGAGAACAGAAAACAAGGGCAAATGATCACTGATCACGGAGTACAAAACACCATCCCGCACATCCTAAAAGAATCTAGTAAAAGATGTGCCAACCAAATTCCTACAGCTTACATTGAAACATTAGTTAATCCAGCTGTCAGCGCCAACCCTAGAAATGGCCCAGAACAGGAATCAGTACAAAACATATTAGTGATAAAATCCCGTATATTATTACACTTATATTTAGAGATGACAGCTACTTCAACGTAAGTTCAAGTTAGCTCTATACATATGTTAAAAAAGTTTGTCATGAAATTAGCTTGTTGGCGCCAAAGCACCGTTATAGTGAATGAGCCATTAATAACCATCAATAATTGGTTGTCACCATAAACAATTGACTACTCTGAAACAACAGTGTATATGACATGGTCAGCGATATATAGTGCCTTTCTGCCGCATCTTTCATTAGCATGGCTAATGCAATCACACGAATACAAATCTACTTATATAATGTCGCTTTCACAAGTGAACTAAGTTTGACTAAATGCTATTACACTAAATTCCTGCATCAGTGAAGCCAAACAGGGGCTTATGTCCTCAAGGCATCTTGTTCTTTGGTTTTTACTTTTATTTTTGTTTTGCAAGCTGTGTGCATTATATTTATTATAAAGAGGATTTTCGCACGGTGACAATTCATTAAGCATGCGACGGAACCCGACTTCATCATGCCACAGAATCACCTGTGGATAGTTCGCCATTGCACGTGATCGCCAGTAGGTTGCTATGGTGTTATGCAACACTAGAAATACCATCTTCTGTCCTTACCTGAAGTTCCAGCTACATGGCCTTTTTCTTGCATAGACCTGTTCATTCCTTCAAACGAAATGATAGGATCTTTCAGATGTATTAGAGTTTGGCAACTACAACAATTTCTTCATAATACAACTTAATTTGTCCGAGAATTGAATGCCCGGCAGCGCCGTTCTCAAAAATGCTCACTGCTGTTGCCACGGGTCCACGTGAGGCGTCAGGCTGCACGTGAGGTAAAGCAGACCAGCACACCGTAAATATTGTCAACTTTACTAGGCGCAATGTAGATGGCTTCGACGTCAACTGTTTTTACTTCAGCTATGTTTGCCTAGCGCACAGTGTAGCTTAGCCTCACTAGCACGTTCTCGTTTACATTTTGCACTAGTCCATGAATTTCCAAGTTCTGCCTGCACCTGCCGTGGTTCCTTATTGGCTATAGTGCTGGGCTGCTAAGCAAGAGTTCGCAGGTCGAAATCCCGGCCGCGGCGGCCGAATTTCGATGAGGACGAAATGAGAAAACAACCATATACGAAGATTTAGGCGGAAGTTAATAAACACCAGGTGGTCCAAATGCCCGAAGTACTGAGCTACGGCGTGCCTTATAATTAGATCGTCGTTTTGGCACGTAAAACCCCATCAATCTTTTAAGTTCTGCCTGCGACTGAAACATTGGCAACCTCTAAGTTCCCTTAAAGCTTCCGAGCCCTAGGTTCCCTTATGGTCACAGTCACAGGTCCATTCCGCACGAGATCTGTGCAGTGCACCTTTTGAAGAGCCATTCTACTCTGGGACGGTGAGTTACCAGTGTAGCTGTGGATAACTATGAAAAAAAAATGAAATAACACAACTAAGAATATAACGCAAATATGCACGTTATTATGTTTATTTGTATGCACGTTTATCTCGTGACAACAGCGATTTCGGCTTTATGGTAGCTATGATGGACTGCCATGGGCTATGTGATGGCAGTGGAGATATTCGTAGTGAAACTTAGGTACATGCACGACCGATGGCGCATCATGAAGACATTGGTCCTGGTGTAACACTGAAGGCCGAGCCATTAAAAGAGAAACACCAAGAACCACTTTCTGTCAAGGCGAGACACATCGCCTCTAAAATCACCCACAATGAGGATGGGATTGGAGTCCACCGGGAGGATCCATTCATATGTGTCGATCACGAAATCTTCAAGGTCCCTCTTTGACGTTTCGGCATGAACGTATACGGTGGTGACGACTCCACCCCCAGTCTGTACGGCGCACGCGTTGGGACATTCCACGGCAAAGCTCTCACCCGTCGTTTATAAGGCACAGGATTCGACGGCCGCGCTGTCGTTACTTGCTTAGTTCGAAACGCATCAAACCTTCATGCATCATAGCTTTTGACGCATCTGACCTCAAACTCAGCTGGGGCACATACGCTGACACGATTTTGCTCTACAGTTAGGCAATTTTCACTGTATAGATGCCGCCATCGTTTTTGCCTACGCAGGCCACAAAACGCTGGAAACTAGCCTAAGACAGCTCCGCTGTAAAAAAAAAAAATGTTGCATCATTTCTGATAAGCATAGCTTTCATGTGACCTCGTGATCGCAGTGTCTTGCCGTGCTATAATCAAATATGATGGTCAGTGGTGATAGCACATATCAGTGCGGTGCTCCGCCCCTGTCATCAAGCTGATCAGTCGGTCGTGAACGGTGAATAATAACAGTGGCATAGAACGAAGCGGAAGATTTGCTACAGTAAACCGGCCCTATTTTGCGTTACTTCTTCACGCAGCTTCGCACCGTGCTGGTACCTCAACATGGTTGCCCCATTGAGATCTGCATGAGCCATATATCGTGTCCTGATGATTTCGCCATAATCATCAGCGCCGATTACTTCCCATTGGTACAATGTCCCAGCGTTAAGAATGAATGGTGAATTATTTAAGTGTGAAAGCATAGTGACACGATGCGACAATTTACATTTTGTAGTCTAAGTGATGTTAGGTTTGAAATATGTCTCGTAGAATACTACAAAAAAAGCTTCATGGGCAGTTTAGAAGACACAATAAAGCCTAATGATTTGTCATAGCGTTCCATTGAGAGTTTTTTCTTGGTATTCTATAGATGCCACTGCGCTAATAATACAGTGACAAATACTTATTCACCGTTTCCTGTTCAAATATATGTAGACTTCTGTCGGCTATAGCAATCCGTGCTTTTTGTACAGTATCCCAATCCCTGTTACGTTTGAGAATAATTAGCTTCTTATTTATAAAAAAAAATACGTTACAAAATTCCAGATATAAAGATACCTATTCTTATTTGTTAGATGAGCGAGTTAGTGCATGCTGAAATGACGCTGAGAGAACGAAGATATAAAGAAACAGAAGGGTGCAAGGCACATAGAACAGGCGCACCTCGTATACATTTGTATCTCATCATGCCGTCCCCTTTTTCCACGCCGTGGTATCTATTACAGTGCAAAATTTTCTCATTATTAGTTTTAGCAAACTTCTTGAAGTAAATCAAACAGAACAGAATTCCTTGTCCTCGTTCATACTTTCGGTTCCTTTGCATGTTCTGTGATCTCTAAGGCACAAAAAAAAAATGATGACGTGCTTTTCCTCCAGAAGGACACAAGAGGCCTGTCTCTCCGGGCCCAACTTTAAAGCAGCTTCGCTCTCCTGCATTCTAAACCAGCGGGGGAAAATTTCTTAGCGCACACTAAGCTCTGGTACTCTCTTCTAAGACTCTTGTTTATCTCTTAGTGCCCACGTGCGCTGCTGCATAAGGTCATAAGAGATTTCTCAGATGGACATCAACATGAGCTTCGTTTTCGTTTGTTAAGAATGTCGCAGAGGGAGAGAAGGAGAGTGAAACAAGAAATCCAAATCTCATGTCCCTGCAAGAATAAACTGCCGCTCACATTAAGTATTCAAAGAGCGTATGACATGCACCGTCAGAACACAGCGATGCTCTGTTGCCCACGTTGTTAAGATACCTGGATTGCATATTTTTGTTTCAGCGTTAATTTTGCAGCCGCATCTGGAAACTCGATTACTTTAACTGGAACACCGTGGATGCGCGTTGAGCCTCATGCAAATATGGATCTAACGTTTACCTCAGATGTTCGTTGAAGCTTTAAACGAGATGCTAAAATGCGCTGGTTTGCATGCTGCTTAAAACAGCGTGCTCGCTTCTTTGCACTACATCTAATATATTTATATGCATATGTCATGTAGTTGCCGTTGAAGAGATTTCGTCGACCTGGTGATTCGTATAATGTTGCCTGCCTCTGCTAGCTGACACATGATGCTTGTGTGACATGTCGTTGGGAGATATTATGCTGAACAACCAAGAGCTCAGTTCATTTGAACTGCATTATTTGAGTTGTCTTACAAAGCGTAGAATGGGAATTCGGAAAGGATTCGCCGAATGGACGACGCTGTCTGAGACACTTGCATGGTACTGAGAATGAAAACAAGAACGGTTTGTCTACCGCAGGCGTTGAAACATCGATAAGGCGCAAATTAGAGCAAGTATTAGGCGTTATAGTATATGTGGCTCGGATAAGTAGTTCTTTAAAAAAGTTGTATGTTGTATCGTAGTCATAGACATGTGTACGTGTCATTTACCATTGTTCATTTCAGTATTTGGTTTCTTTAGGAACGCCAATAAAGTGGGTTGGTCAAGTTTACTACATGTAGGCATATGAATAGGTGAGTGTCTTTAAAATTGTTTTGATAGATTAAACGCAAAGTCTATTGGTAACCAGAGCCAGAAATGAAGTTGCCATTTCTTGCAAGAAGTCCATCGTTTCGCTTAAGTTGAATTAGTGATAGGTTATCTGCAGGTTCCTTGTTTTACGTCCAAATACGGAAATATTTTTTAGCATTTCGTCTCTACGTATTGTTAAAGTAACGCACGAAGAGACCCAGGCGAGGCTGAGGCGACGAATACCATGGTGTGTTGGAGTGGCCAAGTGCTCCCCCAGGAACCTACAAATCTGATGGGCAGCGTTGCTGACAAAGGCAAGAACAGCTGCTTTACTCTGAAATCTCCTTCATAATTTTATTTATATTTTAATTATCATGGGAGGGTGGGTGAGGCATGGGTGTGATTGACAGAAGCCACCGCAGACAACCTGCGCTGATACAGCGCTTTGTTTCCGTACACAAGACGCGCGCTTCTCTGTCGCCACCTCGTAGCCATCATCGCCGCTCAGGCAGTCGTGCGCGATACGGCGTTTTTCTTCTCACGCTTTCACCGTCCCCTCCTCCTTCGCTTTGCCCCTCGGGCTCTTTTCGATCTCGTCTCTTTTTTTTTTTTTTTTCGTCTCCGCTGCGCTCTGCGTTCGCTCTAATCTTTCGGAGGGCTCATACGCTCGGTTACGACGTCGGACGCTGAACGGTTGCCTAAAAGCTGTGCCCTAAAAAACTTATTTCTGCAACAGAAACATAGGTGGTTGGTCCTAGTAAAGCGTTTTCTGCAGCGACTTGCTTTTGTGACCACTGGCTGACTGTGGCAAGCTGGTGCTCTAGCAACCGGCAGCACCATTCCGGGATGATGACAGCCGGGCACCTTTTTCCTGCGCCCTCTGTCGATTTACGTCGTCTGGAATGAAGCACTTGCCATGCTGCCCCGACAAACACAGCCAGTAGATGTTTTCGAGACGTCCGCCACACAACAGTCGAGAAGGATACGGCTAAAATGTCCACCCAATACAGCGACTCCAGTATCGCTGGTCACAATGATTTTACCCGCCGTCCTGGCTTTGCGGCTATGGTGTTGCGCTGCTGAGCACGAGGTCGCGGCATCAAATCACAGCCGCATTTCGAGAGGGAAGAAATTCAGAAACGCCCATGTACCGTGCTTTGGGAGAACATTAAAATCCCCTGCTGGTGAAAATTAATCCGGAGTCTCCCACTACGGCGTGCCTGCTAATCAAATCGTGGTTTTGGCGCGTAAAAACCGAACGCCGGACACCGGACGCCGACGTGAGATTTTCTGCGACACGGGGCCCTTAACTCTCTCGCTTTAATAAACTACCGTGGTATCGCCCGTGCACAGGCGAACAGAAACACATCCCACTCAATGAGAGTGCACACTCGCTGTCTTCAATGCGGACTGATCAGTAAGAACAGAGTGCAGATGAATATATGAGCCTTTGGTTCACCTACGCTCCGTACTGAGCGCAGATTAAATTCAAGATAATGTTATAATATAATATAATATAATATTATTCCTTATTTCAGACAACAAGGTCTCGGACACAAGGGTAAAAGGCAAATACGTTCTGCCTGACGGGACCCAAGCACCTGAATACACACACTCAGAGCATGTAGCAACAAAAGAACATAATACACTACCGTCACATACACAGCACAGTTTTATGCAAAGTAAGCAACCGAACAATGAACAACCTTTAAGAATCTTAAAGAAAAATTCCTACAAGTAAGGAACCCTAGGATTATAAAAAAATTTCTATACCTATTGATTATTAGGACAGGAAAGGAGGTAAGCTTTAACATTCTTTTTGAAAGAGTTCAGGGACAGGCATATCTGAATAATTTCTATGGCCTGTGAATGTCTTTTGAGAAGACAGGGACTTAAAGGGAAGTTGAAGAGTCTGTCGAATTCAATAAGACGCTCATATACGGATGCGGGAACCTTATAAACCATGTAGGTAAAATATGGTTTTTTATTTCAATTAGGAGTGACGTAATCGTCGGTTGAAATTGCGCTGTAGGTCCGCCCCCGTCGAATGCCGCGCGCTGCTGCTGACGCTGACGATGCGAGCGGAGACCGGAAACCGCGGTGTTGTGACGTCAACTCTAGTGTTTCGTTCCTTCGCAGCGTCCGCGACCGTGCCTGACCGCGCTTGTTTCTGCGTGCTTGCCATCGTAATCTGCTTCGATCGACCCTGCATTCCTGTGTTGGTGCGTCTGCGTGTATGTAGAGTGGTAGTCAACGTGCGTGGCAGTCAACGTAAGTGGTAATCAACGTGAGTGGTAGTCAACGTGGTAGTCAACAGATGAAGGTCACTACACGTACTGCATGAACCGGGAAACTTTTTACGCGTTTAAATAGTCTTTGTAGATTGCCGACAGCTTCGGACAGCGCACAAATGCCGACGATCGCATCCCCGCTTATGTTCCACGAGGAGGCATGCAGGAACACAACACTACAGTTGTTTGACCGGAAACGAGCTCACTAGATCGGCGAAAGATCGGCGAGATCACTGCGTCGCTTTGCAAAAAACATACTCACCAAAGAGCATTTCCAACACGAGGAGATCCCAAGACTTTGCTTTCGTTCGCGTCGAAAGCACTGCTCGCCCCAGCATCGTTTGCTTCTTCGAGAGGCCGGCTCTTCGCAATCGGCTCGTACATGTAGGGAGTAACGCCGAACTCCTCAGAAAAACGCTGAAATTTTCCATTACCGTCTCAGAAAAACAGCGCCAAACTACCTGGCACTGTGCTTCATGTGTAGCGGGAGCGGTCGGTTACTAGAGTGGACTCACGAGGCACCCGACCAATCACAGGCGGAAACGAGACGCGTGAGCTGGGCGTGTCCGCTGCTGCACTTTTCGTCGAAATAAAATATATATATGCGCTTTCTTTCGCTCAATTTCGATATGATATTCAAATTCGGAGGGTTGAAAACCATTATGTACAGATGTTCAGTCATTTTTTCTGGAAAACCTTTCAGCTTCCCTTTAAGTATGAAAGCATTTGGGTTCCGTAGTTGGTCCTCACAAGCGCAGTTCTGTAATGGTCGCGCCTTAATTTGTAAGGCACATTACTACTGGAGTGAAATTCAAGATGTTTATGAGGATTTAGCTTTATGTCGTGATTGACTTAAGAAAGGAATTTGAAATATAACTGATTCACTTTTCGAACAGAGTGTTCGCAAAAGTACAAACCTCATCGTTGTTATTCGAGAGATTTTCGACATATCGTATCGCTTTTCTCTGTAATGTTATCAACCTCATAAGATTAGTTTTGGTTGTAGACCCCCCTATCAGTATACAATAGTGAAGATGCGAATGTATTATAGTGTAATATAACTGCCATTTCAGACATTTGGGATGAAGGGTTCTAATTTTGTAGAGCACACACTGTGACCCAGATACCTTGGCATGAATTTTAATTATATGCTGGGACCAGGTGAAGTGTTCTTCAAAAAGGACACCTAAAAACTTGTAGAAAGAAACACGTTCAATTGCATTGTTTTCAAATATAAGTTGAAGTTCAGAATCATCAGGTTTGTTGCGTGTTCTAAAAACAATAACCATTGTTTTATTTACATGTAATTCGAGCTTGTTTATATTCAACCATAATGACAATTCTTGTAACCATGCATTAGCCTCGACATACATACTATCGAGATGCATACCAGAAAAAAAATACACTGGTGTCATCTGCAAAAAAGGAATATTGCAGGAGTTCTAGGGATCGCTGCTATATTATCGATATAGATAATAATGAACATTGGACCTAGAATAGACCCTTGTGGTACATCATATATTAATTGTTTCATTTAGGACTGATGTCCACTCAAATATGTATACTGCACGCGAGCGGAAAGATAACTACGAATCAGATTTCAGGCTATGCTCAGCCGCCGCCGAAGTACCTCCTCCCCTCCCTACTAGGAGCCTCGAGCGCCGTGGAACCCTCGCCGACCGCCTTTAGCTCCATCACATTTCCGCGGCGTGCTGCTGTCTCTGGTGCTCTTTCTCTCCCCCTACTTTCATTCCCTACACCCTGTGCAGCGCGGTTGAGGTGTCCTCTGTTGAGAGGCAGTTACTGCGCTGCACTTTACCCCAACCTTTCCTTCCCATCATCAAGAATCTCCTTCTCTCGGGAAGGGAGATGCGTTCCTCCCCTGCGTTCCTCGCTTGCGCGCGCGAGATCAAGGGACCATCTTCGGCTCACCGTGGCGCGCTTTTACGCGGACTTACAGCATACGGCGCCAGGATACGATGTTATCTCACTTGGACAGCATACGGAATATCAGGGCGACACTGATGGCGGAAATGCTCCGGCAGTGTCTATACACTCTAAAAAAAACTTGCACCCTTTGGAGTGTATCTCTGCCACACAACAATAATCGCCATCTGCCTTAATTCGTTTCCTTTCTTGAAAACACCGCGCCCGCTAATTTCCTGTCGGGAATGCTATGTCATGCTGATAACGCGCATGCCGTTCGTTACTGGAAAGTACCGGGCTCCCAGCGTTAAAGAAAGGAAACGCATCAAGGCAGATGACGATTATCTTTGTGTGGCAGATATACACCCCGAAGGGTGGAAACTTTTTTTAGAGTGTATAGTGACTGTCGCAAAAAAGAAAAGTATGCCTAGCATCCACAACGCCACGGCGAGAGCAAAGCAGCTGCTCGCGCCGCTAGAGAGGTTGGCGCCGAGGCTGAGTTAGAAGTGCGCGTGCAACATTCTGTTGCAATGAAAGGCAAACTAAAGAGGAGGAGCTTCTGCACACGTGCTATTATCAGCCGTCACTGGAAACTTACGCCGATGAAAGTGTGTGAGGTTTTTTTCAGAAGTGCACTCGGCTGCACGGACGTTATGTCCGCAGCTTTCCCTTCATTGCTAAAGAAAGTTTTCCGCGAGTATGGTACTGAAACTTTACAATAACTCGCAATTTACGTTGTACAAAGATGTACAAAATTTAGTACTTAGGCTTTGTTTTGCTCTTTCGTTAAAGTTCCAATAGAAGTATGAAGGTGACCATGCGTAAAGAAATGAAACAAATGGAAGCGACCCTAACCTTGGACTTGCGTGCCTCTTAGCAGCACTCACACCACGGCGTTGGTAGTCTTTAGGTTACGCGAGCGACTCTGTTTTCCCTGGCATGACATGTGGGCGAGGAGTGAAGAAGGCTGAGGAAGAAGCGCAGCGCGTTCCACAAGGTGGGGCATAGCCCCCTACCTTGCGGTGGACAAAACGCACCTTACGCGCCCTCTTCAGTGCTGACTACAGAGCATCTCGCAAGCGCACTTGCGAAGCAGCTGCCAGCAGGTGAGCGCTGAGAGAAAAGAGAGATGAGAGGGTGTCGTCACATCGTCTCTGCCAGGCCAATGTTCAATCTAGTGCCGGGCAATTATTTTCCATTATTTATACGGTTAAATATCATGCTGCCTTTTTGTTTGTGACGTCATTAGTGACGTCATTACTTCTGACTTCTACTGCCAAGTTTCCAGGAGTTTCACCAACGTCATGTTCACGTGGTCGGTCTCTAAATTCTACGATTCTGCGCTTTCGTGTGCGCCAATCATCATCATCATCAGCCTGGTTACGCCCACTGCAGGGCAAAGGCCTCTCCCATACTTCTCCAAGTACTCCGGTCTTGTACTAATTGCACCCATGTTGTCCCTGCAAACTTCTTAATCTCATCCGCCAACCTAACTTTCTGCCGCCCCCTGCTACGCTTCCCTTCCCTTGGAATCCAGTCCGTAACCCTTAATGACCATCGGTTCTCTTCTCTCCTCATTACATGTCCGGCCCATGCCCATTTGTTTTTATTGCAACTAAGATATCATTACCTCGCGTTTGTTCCCTCACCCAATCTGCTCTTTTCTTATCCCTTAACTTTACACCTATCATTCTTCTTTTCATAGCTCGTTGCGTCGTCCTCAACTTAAGTAGAACCCTTTTCGTAAGCCTCCAGGTTTTAGCCCCCAACGTGAGCACTGGTAAGACACAGCTGCTACACACTTTTCCCTTGAGGGATAATCGCAACCTGCTGTTCGTGATCTCAGAATGCCTACCAAACACACCCCAGCCCATTCTTATTCTTGTGATTATTTCAGTCTCATGATCCGGATCAGCAGTCGCTACCTGTCCTAAGTAGATGTATTCCCTTACCACTTCCAGTGCCTCGCTACCTATCTTAAACTCCTGTTCACTTCCGAGATTGTTAAACATTACTTTAGTTTTGTTTAGATTAATTTTAGACCCACCTTCTTCTTTATCTCTCCAGGTCAGTGACCATGCATGGCAATTGCTCTCCTGAGTTAATAAGCAAGGCAACATCATCAGCGAATCGCAAGTTCCTAAGGTATTCTCCATTAACTGTTATCCCCAATTCTTCCCAATCAAGGTCTCTGAATATCGCCTGTAAACACGCTGTGAATAGCATTGCAGAGGTGGTATCTCCCTGCCTGACGCCTTGCTTTGTTGGGATTTTGTTGCTTTCTTTATGGAGGAGTACGGTGGCTATGGAGCCGCTTTCAGCATTTTTACGTACGGTTCGTCTACACCCTGATTCCGTAATCTCGTAATCAATGAAAGCTATATGTAAGTGTTGGTTACATTTCGCAGATTTCTCTATCCTGTGATTAATAGTGTGGGAACATGGTTTATAGTTGAGTAGCCTTTACGGAATCCTGCCTGGTCTCTTGTTTGACAGAAGTCTAAGGTGTTCCTGATTCTATTTGCGATTACCTTAGTAAATACTTTGTAGGCAACGGACAGTAAACTGATCGGTCTATAATTTTTCAAGTCATTGGCGTCTCCTTTCTTACGGATCAGGATTATGTTAGTGTTCTTCCAAGATTCCGGTACGCTCGAGGTCATGAGGCATTGCGTATACTGGGTGACCAGTTTTTCTAGAACAATCTGCCCACCATCCTTAAACAAATCTGCTGTTACCTGACCCTCCCCCGCTGCCTTCCCCTTTGCGTAGGTCCCAAGTCTTTCTTTACTTCTTCTGGCGTCACTTGTGGGATGTCGAATTCCTCTAAACCATTTCCTGTTCCATTATCGTCCTGGGTGCCACTGGTACTGTATAAATCTCTTAGAACTGCTGAGCCACTTGAACTATCTCATCCATATTAGTGATGATATTGCCGGCTTTGTCTCTTAACGCATACATCTGATTCTTGCCTATTCCTAGTTTCTTCTTCACTGGTTTTAGGCTTCCTCCGTTCCTGAGGGCATGTTCAATTGTATCCATATTATACTTCCTTATGTGAGCTGTCTTACGCTTCTTGATTAACTTGGAAAGTTCAGCCAGTTCTATTCTAGCTTAGGGTTAGAGGCTTTCATACATTGGCGTTTCTTGATCAGATCTTTCGTCTCCTGGGGTAGCTTGCTGGCATCTTGTCTAACGGAGTAACCACCGTCTTCTATTGCACACTCCTTAATGATGTCCATAAGATTATCGTTCATATCGTGAGCACTAAGGACCTCTACCTGAGTTAAATCCGAATACCGGGTTTTTTATACAGTCGCACAAATTAAGCAGCAACACAAACACTGAAAAAATGTTTGGAACAGGCATACCTAATCTGATCTCAAATATTGATGCCATTTCTGAAATCTTCATTATGTTCTCAGCTCAAGCACCTTGTATTTAACAGGCACCCTTTCGATTAAGTAACCGATGCTTGCACCGTTTACGTGAAAATTACCTTAGATGAATGATATTCTATGCAGCTACAAGGTTACAAAGGAGATTTACTCTTTGTGATTTATAATATTTGTGATAATAGCTTGAGTTGCTTCAGTTTCAATGCCAGCAAGAGGCATTTGCGGAAATTTAGGCATTTAATCGGCTTTAGGTAGTTTCATGCGGCCATGAAATTCACAGGCCTCGTATTACGGATGTTTCTTGCCTCCTGCACCACTTGCCATTCCCTCGCGAATGAGAAACACGAACAACAGTGCGGATAGATTGTTTTACTTTTGGGCAGATTGTTTTAGTTTTAGACAGAGCAAAGGGAATATATTGTTTTAGTCTTCCATATCTTTCTGTCAATTAGTTACGAGTAGTGTTGTCCACGATGTAATTTCTGCCTATTTTGTTGAATCTTTATCAGTATCATCTCGTACATGAAGCTAGACTGGTAAGAAAGAGTTCATTGAAGCGCGCAATTTATCTGTGGTTCCTGCCGAAGAACAGTGCGTTTGACTTCACGAGAGACCTTTTCAAAAACGTCGGCAACAGGATTTTTGCAGAAATATACTCTTACACAATGACGTATAAGTTGTTTCTATATTCCTTCGCATCTCGACTGCAAAGAAAGACTCTTTGCTAAGAAAGAATGGTGCGTTCAGTCACGTCATCAACATCCGCCATGCACTTGTCGCTCTAGCTGACGCGCTCCAGAAGCCACGAGTCGGATCCCTGTATTTCTTTTTTACATGCGCGCAGTAAGAATTTGACGTACCAGCAGTGCCTTTCTCTTGCTGGAAACCAACTGTAACATATATATATATATATATATATATATATATAGATATATATATATAGAGAGAGAGAGAGAGAGAAAATTGACAGGGCCCGCCATTCTTTGCATCGCTATTTTATTTTCGTCGCATAATGCTTCACCTGTCACCGAGACAGATGCGCGCGTTTGCTCTCGGACAGATGAGTTGTGCGAAGCGCTTCATCTAAAAGCGAAAAGAAGTTCGCGACATTGTTAGATGCAAGAGGTCAGCAGAAGTAATAGCAGGCAGTCAAAATTTGAAGAAGTCGCTGAAGTATATATTTTACTACAGGCACGTCTTCAGTCGCAACATTTCGACACCGTTTTGCACTCTTCTCTAATAAAAGAGGAGGTTAGCATTCTTGGTTGCTTCATAGGTGTACAAGAAACTGTTTCCTTGGTTCACGAAAGCAGGTTTTTCGCGCTTTTTAAAAGCAAGTGGAGAAAAATAATTCCAGCGCCTAGCTTGCCGTTTTAGGACGCTAGGATTTTTGCACATTGGCACTGCGACTAAAAACAATAAAAAAACTTGCGGTTTCTACTGGAAAATGCTCTTTGTTGTCTGCTCCAAGCTAAAATTGGACTGTTGACTGAGAAAGATGTGGAAATATTTAGCCAAACCGTTCCTGATGCAATCGTGACTCGAAACGCTTCTCGGGTAGTCCTGTCCCCTCATTGCGCTACACTTCACGGAGACAAGATAGGAGGAACGAGGAGATTTTATTGCTGCACCTACTGTTAAGTGCGTACTCCCTGGCATTGATTTTTTCCTCAAGGCGGGAAGCGTTGTGAAAAAAAAAATCTTACTGCCCTTCTACTCTGTGAAGAAGGATGACCAGCAAAGGGGTGTATGTGGGTCCCTTAATGGCGAACTGCACTCCCGCCTTGGGTCGGCCCGGCATTCCACTATTTTCGAGATCTGCCGACGTATGGGGAGTTTTGTATCAACTCACGGAGAAGATCCTGGGGAAACTAGCCCTTAACAGTTTCCCTGGTATTTTAACAGCAATCGTAGGCGGAAAGTTTTCATCGTAGGCGGAAATTCATCATCTCCAGTATTCAAACATCTCCAGGCTTCGGGTGGTGCCTGACATCGGCTAAAACGTAGAGAACCAGTTGGGGTATACTAAACGAATTAGGAAGGCACACTAAGATTCAACAAAAGCCCTCCCTCACCAGAACAGGAATTGGCTGACTGGTTCAGTGTTAGGCTACTGCCTCCCTCATGACTCCTACAATTAACTCATAGCCCTGAGTCCCCAGCAGCAGTGGAGCATGTGACCAAGGCGGTGGTCAGGGCTGTAATTCGGTAGAGGGGGCTAAGAATTTCAGGACCCAGACAAGCCGCCAATCAGAACTGATTCTTGCAACATTTATACCCGAACTCTTTCGAGTGAGGCTAACGTAGAAGGACTCTTTGAGGAACTATCAGGCATTCTTAGAGATATCATTAGCTTTAGTGAGGCTACAAGATCTGCTGATGCTTATACAGTGCTGACTAACGGCCACCTCCTCTGCAGTAGAGGATTCCCACATAGGAAGTTATACGGGGTAGAATTCCGAATGCTAAGCACATAGCGGGCAACATTGACGAATCCTACATCATTAACGAGAGGGTAGCAGTAGTCGTAATAAGCCTTAATAAGAGGTGTAGATTAAAGGTGGTATAAGCCTACGCTCCAACCTCCTGTCATGATGCTCATCAAGTAGATCAGCTTTATGAAGACGTGGAATCACCCATGGCGAAAGCTCAAACCCAGAATACAGTAGTAATGGGCAACTTCAGTGCAATAGTGTGGAAAAAGCAGGCTTGTGAACAAGCAATTGGGTAATATGGCGTCGGCTCTAGAAGCACTACAGAGAGATATTAGTAGAATTCACGGAAAGGAATAAGCTACAAATATAGAACACCTTCTTCTGAAACCTTAGCAACAAAAAGCGGACCTGGAAAAGCCCTTATGGTAAAACAATGAATGAAATCGATTTCATACATTCTGCGGATCCCAGCATAGTGCAGGATGTAGGAGTAGTAGATAGGGTAAAGTGCAGTGATCATAGATTAGTAAGGTCTAGGATTCACTTGATTCACGTGAAAGCACAGAGAGAAAGAGTAAAATTGGTCAAGAAAAAACAAGCTAGCCTAAACGCAGTAAGGATAAAAGCGGAGGAATTAAAACTGGTATTTCCAAACAAATATGCAGCCTTAGAAGAGCAAGATGTAGATGACATAGAGGTAATGAATCAAACCGCAACTAGGCTGGCTTTAGATGCAGCACTTGAAGTGGAAGGTAATGCACCAAGGCATCGAGGAAGTAACCTCCCCGAAGCAACGAAGAGTCTAATAAAGAAACGGCAAAGAATTAAACAGTCCAACTCGAGAGATCAGATAGGATTCGCGGAATTCTCAGAACTGATCAACAAGGAGAAAATAAACGATATTCGAAATTATAACGTAAGAAAGACTGACGAAGCCGTAATAAATGGGCGCATCATGAAATGAGTGGGAAGTAAACTTCGCATAGGACAAGCCAATATGTGTGATTTGAAAACTACGCAGGGCAGTCTCATCAGCAATTTCGAATATATAGCAAAAGCAGCAGAATAATTCTATACTGACCTCTACAATACCCCGAGGAGTTAGGGTATCTCCATTCGAAACAGTAATGAACAGGATACAGAAACTCCTCCTATATCTAGCGGTGAAGTTAGAAGGACCTTAGAAGAGATGAAACGATGAAAGGCGGCAGGTGAAGATGGCATAACAGTGGATTTGATCAAAGAGGGAGGAGGCATCATGCTTGGAAAGACTGCGGCCCTTTATACGAAAGGTATCAGGACTTCATGGGTACCAGAGAACTGGAAGAATGGCAGCATTATACTAATTCACGAAAAGGGAGATGCTAAAGAATTGAAAAATTATAGGCCCATTAACTTTCCTATAGTGTTGTATAAAATATTCACGAAGATCATTTCCCATAGAATAAGGGCAACACTTGACTTCAGTTCACCAATGAAACAGGCTGGCTTTAGGAAAGGATACTGTACAATGGATCACAGTTATGTAAGCAATCAGTTAATCGAGAAATCTGCAGAATACAATCAACCTATCTGCATTCTATTCATAGATTAGGAAAATGCATTTGATCCAGTACAGATACCAGCAGTCATAGAGACACTAGATAATCAAGGAGTAGGGGACGCTTACGTAAACATTTTGGAAAATATATACAAAGATTCCACAGGTACCCTGTTTCTTTATAAGTAGGGAGATATCTATAAAGAAAGGGGTGAGACAAGGAGACACAATCTCTTCATTGATACTCACTGCGTGCTTTAGTTGCAGTTTCAGTTTATTATTCTTTAATCACAACGAATGGGTGAGAGACAGAACACAGACCAGGGTCCCAAAGTCAAACTGCAACGTGACCCTTGGTTAATAATAACAATGGAGAGGTGCATTAAAATGGAGCAAGCTAACTCTAAGAAATAAACACAATCGCGAGAAATACAACTTAAAAAATACGTAAACAATAATGTCTGTATAAAACCCTATTGTTCTTAAAAACTATCCATATATGCAAATGACAAATGTAATGAAATGTAATAAAAGTGTAATGAATGATTTGAACTTAGTTATAGACGTCAGACTCTGGAGTTTTGCAAGACGCGTAGCGCCACCTGCCGGTGCGAAGAGGCACTAATTAAGTAGTGCGAAGCTCGACTCCCTTGCTAAGTTGCTTATGCATGCAGCTAGCGACTGCGAAACAACGATTTAACTAGATTTCGGTCCACATTGCGAGTGTTTTGCGCGTATAACACCCAGGCAGAGAGCTATGAATTTCTCCGCTAGTCGGACGCGCCGTCGAATAGGTGTTCTGTGGCCGAGTTGCCAAGCCATGCGTGCCAAGTGCTTGCTGGTTCACTCGTCAGACTGATGGGGGAAACGACGGCAACCTCCATAGCTCCGCGCGCTACGAACAAACGCCGCAATCGACGCTACTGTTGTGTTGTAAATTGCCATGAACGTGAAGGACGGAAGAACAACGTTCAGTTTTACCGATTCCCATCGCGATTGTATGAAGGGGAAAGGCGAGAACGCTGGATTCAGGCCGCTCAACGTGTTGGGTAATCGAATTACTTGCATTCCC
This sequence comes from Dermacentor andersoni, assembly GCF_023375885.2. NCBI lineage: Eukaryota > Metazoa > Arthropoda > Arachnida > Ixodida > Ixodidae > Dermacentor > Dermacentor andersoni. Next base: position 56,155,191 of record NC_092820.1, read on the forward strand.
CACAACACAGCGGCTCGCATGAGAAAGTGCGATAATGTTGGTCTGCTGTAATTGTGCTGCGTAGCCCTGACGGAGGACCGCGGCAACCAAGTCAAAACTCAAGAATCTGCTGCCGTCACTTCGCTGACAACCGAAAAAACAACGTTGCGAACCATCCTGTGTATGTGCCATCGATATTTTCACCTGTTAACAGACGTCCGCCTCCGCTTCACGCAACAAGTGGAACGGAGAGATTTGGCTGGTCAGTTTAACCAAACATTTTGTTTCGTTTATGAATTCAAAATCCTGTTCTAGAGCATCGTTGTATCGTGAGGTCATTTCTAGTTTTGATATTTCGTATGGCCTGCGCAGATAGGACAAGCACGTTTCGCAATGTGCTGAGCCTGCTCGACTGCGTCTTTAACATGTGAGCAACAAAGTGGCCGTAAGAGCACTGCATGAGTAATTGCGAAGTAACGCACGTGTGCAATAAAATGTCGCGTTTATTTACATTTATTTGTGCGTGTATGTTGCTTGAAGCATCTGCGAAAAGTTCAAAGGTACTGCGCGATGATGTAGCTCCTGCTAGACAGAAAGACGCGGCGCACAGGAACTGTAGGAAGCTTACTTTCCTTATGTTCGCACGCTGTTTGCTGCCCTCAAAAAGGCTATGGAAGTGTTTACTCTTTGTAAATAATTGCGAGAAAACACATTACTCTAATATGCATAAAAATATAGGAGATACTTAAGTCTTGTGTTTAGGACACTTTCAATATGAACCAATTTGAAATGCTTAAATTTTTATGCTGATATTCCTAGAAACAAAACTGATACTCTCTGTACTTGTGAGTTGCAGCACGCCAAAACACGTGAGACTTCTTTTATATTGCACACGTACTTCACCCTGCTGAGCTCCGAAGCGTGGATGGGCGGAAGATGCTTTGCAGGTCCTTGATTTTTAGGAAACCGTGCCTCAACACAACCGAAAGAGGAGGGTCCAGTGTGGCCTATGCACCTTCGGTTGCGGACAGCTCTTTTTGCACTACCTAGTTCGTGCCAAGGCTGCGATGGGGGCGCTGGTGACGGGTTTTTCCGGATTCTGCAGAATCTGCAGACTCTGCCGCAGCGCCGCCTGGGCAGAGTCTGAGGTCTATATATATAAAACAGCTTAAGGGCATTACTAAGGGCATGAAAGGATGAAGTTCTTATGGTATTGGGTAAACAATTTCACAGTTTTATAGCAGCGAATGATGATGTCATTTTTCCATAGTTAGAATGAACCATAGGTAGTAGAAAATTGGAGTTACGTGCAAACCTTGCAATATTATTATTAGTGAAGTACCTGGAATCAATGAATTGGTATGAAAGCTGTTTAGTAAGCAATTTATAAAACAAAATTACAAATGACACTTGAACAAGTTGGATACAACAAATATGTTATTTTAACGAAGGGCAGCAGAGGCAGCGGCAGGAACAATCGTGTAGCGCCTGACCATCATCTTTGCTTTACGCAGAACCAGCATTGTGCCGACTATCTACCGACTAACATAGACTACCTACACTGCTGCATCTCTCGCCCTGCTGGTATTCTGGACGGACAGAAGACAACGCCCCCTTCAAGCCTGTTATAAAAGCCCAGCCTTCCGACGGATGCTTCACACTTCGGGCAGCAGAGGCAGCGGCAGGAACAATCATGTAGCGCCTGACTAGCATCTTTGCTTTACGCAGGTTGGTTGATTTTCACTGTATTTGACAAGTAACCAACTGTCCCGCTGCCGCTGCTGCCCTAGCTTGTTTCAATATGAGTATTATGCCGACGGATACTTGTCTTACATGATTTGATGATTTTTCTGATCAAGATTTCATGACATGTGCAGAATGTCGTCAGCCCTACCACCTTGGTAAATGCGCAGCCATTAGCGAGCTTGTATCTGTGTATCTGTTTCTTTCTTCGTCCTCGTCCAGCCGCGCTTATACACACTACCATGGATACAAAGCAAAAAATGAAGCAGATAAGAAAACATTAAAATGCCCAACATGTCGTTCACCTTCGTCTCGTAGTAGGCAAACGTTCGGGCTCCCACCTGCTTTGGGTAAATAACTTTCTGAAATCAAGAAGAATTTGGCTGCACTTACTGTCAAGCTGGGTGGTCTGACGTCATTCAGAGAGACCGTAAGAAGCATTGAAAAATCTGTTACGTATATTTCTGAGACATGCGACACACTACTAGCGACTTCTGCGAGGCATTATGGAGAGATTGAAAGGCTGCGCACTAAACTTGAAAGCACTGAAAAAGATCAAAACGAGCTAAAGAGAGCTAAACGACCTACAACAATATAGCAGAAGACAGAACATGGAAATCTATGGCTTGCCCTTTGAGGAAAAAGAAAACTTGCTATCTAAAATAAATGATCTTGCAGTGATGCTCGATCTACTCTGCCTATCAGACTCCGATATTGTAGGCCTGCATCGTCTCCCATCACGCCAAAATAAGGTACCTGTTTCATGGATAAGCTTTTCTAGGCAGGCTCTTAAAGATGCATGGCTTGCAATACGCACAGCCCTCAAAGAACAGGACGACAAGATACAATTTTTTGATAACTTGACTGCCACTAACAAGAAACTTCGATGGCTAGCTAAAACGAAAGCTCGCGAGCAGAACTATTCTTTTGTGTGGTCAACAGAGGGAAAGATTTTTGTGAGGACGGTGAGCGGCACTCCAGCATAAGGATAGCTTCAGAGGAGGACCTAAGCAAGATAGTATAGGCATCCTAAATATGCAACCTTGCTAAATCTCTGTTCGGAATGATGGCTTACTATAACCCTGACCTTTTCAATCAATTGTTCAATGCCATCGCTTATCCTCCTCAAAAGGTCCTCTCCTTGTATCACCTAAATGTACGCAGTTTGAAGCACGAGGTCGAAGAAATTGAAGCCGAATTAGAGGAAGTGAAGCGTGGTTTTGATGTCATCGGTTTCACGGAAACCTGGTATAGGTCGGATGCAGAAGTGCAGATTACATGCTACAATCATATTTCTATGTTCCGACAAGGTAAGCGCGGAGGCGGTATATCTCTATACGTACATGAACGTTTGCCCTATGACATTCTTACAGATTCATGGGCTGTAAATGAAAACATTGAAGTTGTTGGCTTACTGCATCGCGACATTGCTTTACTTTTAGTATACCGCCCCCCTCATGGTAATCTTGATGCATTCCTTGATTTCTCTGATAGTTTCCTTAATTTAGCTAATCAAAATAGGTGGTGCGTCATTATATTTGGTGATATGAACGTCGATTTGCTTAAGAAAAACCCGATGCAGACTAAACTACTTGAATTGATGTTCTTACATGGTTGCCAAAATGTTATCGACCTACCTACCAGAATTAGCCAGCAAACAGAAACACTCATTGATCACTGTGTTACAAATTTTTCCCCACATACAGTTAACGCAGGTGTCTTTTCATCAGCCATAAGCAATCATATGTCATTTTTTGGCCTGTTCTCAAATAAGCAACACTCTGTCAAACCTAAATACAAGCGACGAACAATGAATGATGATACAATTGCGTATTTTTGTTCACTAATGGCTGAAACTTGTTGGGCAGAAGTATATCTGGAGAATGATCCGTCCGTAGCGTACGATATGTTTTTAGAAAAGGTACAGCACAATTACAACCTTGCATTCCCTATGGTTGCCGTCCATAAGCACAAAAAAAGCTAAGAAAGACTGGATTACGCCGATTCTTCTCAAATGCATTCGATATAAAAACTCGTTATTTGCTCATTTTTTAGAAACGAGAGACCCAACCGATTTCGAAGAATTTAAGACATTCAGAAACAAATTAAATCTGGATCTAAAAAAGGCGAAAGCTGCCTATTACGAAAACAAATTTGCTTCAATAGTGGACAAACCCAAACAAGTTTGGAACGTTGTAAATGGCATGATATCCAATGGGAAACCTCGTCTACCTTCCGAGCTACTGATTGATGGAACTTCCTGCTCTGGTGTAACACTTGCTAATACATTTAATGAACATTTTCTTAATGCAGGTGCTTGTCATATCACAGCAGGCGCGTGTCGCCCATCACCTATAGAGCTTTATATGAAAGCTAGTTGCTGTGAGTCTCTATTTCTGACCCCCGCGTCTGAAGAAGAAGTCGTAGCTCTCATTAATTCCCTTAAAAGTAAATGTTCACCAGGTGATGACGATATAAGTGCGGTGCCAGTAAAAGCCGCTATCAGAAGCATTAGTCCACCTTTAACGCATATATGCAAGAGAATGCTCCTGACTGGTATCTTCCCTGATAAGATGAAATCAGCTCGAGCTACAGTAATCTAAAAGGGAGGTGACAAAAAGGATATGAACAACTATCGCCCTATCTCGATATTGCCAGTGTTTTCCAAAATCGCAGAACGTGTGGTATATAAAAGAGAACAAAAGTTCTTAGGTAAAAAAAAAACATAATATGTAAAGAACAGCATGGATTCCAGGCTGGTAAATCCATGCAGACTGCTCTACTGCACATAAAAGATCGCCTTCTTTCTAAACTCAAACAAAAGCTTTTCACCATCGGAATATTTCTAGACTTTCGAAAAGCTTTTGATTCAATTAAACACGATATCTTATTACTAAAGCTAGGAAAATATGGAATTCGCGGTATGGCACACAAATTGTTGGAAAGCTATCTTACAGGACGGAGGCAATCTACATGGCTACAGGAACTTAATCCGACACCGGTATAATAAAATTCGGTGTACCGCAAGCTCTATGCTCGGCCCTCTACTTTTCATTTTATATATAAATGATATAGTAAACATACATTAAACTTCAAATATGGTCCTCTACGCTGATGATACCAATGTTTTCTTTTCCGGTCCCAGCCTTAGCTTGCTTGAATACAATACCTGGCTCAGTGAACTGCGGACATGGCTTGATGCCAATAATCTTGAACTAAACATAAAAAAAACTAAGTATGTACTTTTCCACGCTAAAAATAAGCTTCTTGATCATAATATTCGACTATATTTTAATAACACAGAAATTGAGCAGGTGAATTCTCATAAGTTTGAGGAGTTTCCGCAGTGACTTGGGCTGGACCGATCACGTCAACAGTCTGCGGATACGAGTATCAAGATCAATGCGGATACTTCAACGACTTCGTTATCTTCTTCCATTTCATGTAAAAAAACAGTTATACTTTTCTTTTATTCATTCTCATATTGTGTATAGTCTCTTAGTGTGGGGAACATGTAACAAAACTGACTCGGATAGGTTGTTCTCTCTACAAAAAGAGCCTTACGCATTTTGGGTAGATATCCTGTTAGTACTAATGGCATGTTTACCTCTTGTAAAGTGTTACCTTTTCTTTTATGCTACAAACACTACTTAGCACTCCTAATCTACCAAAAAATAAAACATGACTTTGAATCTTTTTCTCGTCCTTATTTGAATATAGAAATCACGCATATCTTGCGCACAATTTCTTTGATTGGTTCTAGGCCTCGCACTAATTACGGCACCCAGACTACAGATCACCAAATAACAATTTTATGCAACACATATCCAACATTAATTGCTTGTGCCCAGGAGAGCGTCAAAATTCATCAATTCAAGAAGAAAATGAGCCATCTTTTGAACACCCCCGTGTGAAATTTTGTTGTGAATACCTGCTGCATTTCATTGTTATTCCGACTGCTCTGTGCGAATGTGTTTTTTTCCCTTTCCACACCACTTACTATCGCTCATTGTTGAGGACTTCTTCAGTATTATTTTCTGCCTGATTAGTGCTTGTATAATTGCTTATGTTGAATTCTTGTCTGACTGTGTTTGATGTACCACTGTGCTCACTGATATGTTACTCCGCACCATCTTCACCGACGTGTAATGCGGGTGTTAGCCCTCGTCAGGAGACATCCTAGTCTCCTTTAGCCTCTCCCCGCGGACACCATGTATTGTTGACCGAAATAAATACATTAAAAAATGTAATAGAGTAGCACTCGTTAAAAACCCGCTCTATATACGAGAGGTTACAGTGATATACGAGATGTGACAGCGATATGTGTTCCCCCAGGAACAATGGCGTAATTAATGTGACTGTGCACGAAAGCTATGTATAATACTAATAATTCCTCTTTGGAGAAATATTATCTTGATTTGATTAATGATCTAATAGCGAAGGTACACTTTTGCTTAATGAAGGCAATGTGTTGAGAAAACTGTACGTTAGAACCTAATTTCATGCCCAAATATTATACACACTCGGAGACGGGAATGTGATGACCCTCTAGGGCTATCTCAGGCAAGGCAGGTAGTATGGTTTGGCTAGATCGCAAAATCATGAATTGAGTTTTGGAACGATTGATAACTAAATGTTTTTAACAACACCATGCAACAATATGGTCAAGCTGATTGTTACTTTGAGGATTAAGGTTGTTAAATAATTGTCAGGCAACGACATAGTAGTATCGTCTACGCATAGCACACATTGTACCGATTGAAGACACGTGGGTAAATCATAATTATACATGGAGAATAGTAAGGTACCTAGCATGGAACTTTGTGTTACACCTTGGTTAACAATTTTAGTATAAGAACAAGCACCTAAAAAACACTTTGTTCTCTGTCATGCCGGTAACGTGTTAGTAGTTTTAGTACTGGACCAGTATTACCAGGGCTTCTAGCTTAGCAAAAAGTGCGTTAAAATTATACATATCAGGAGCTTTAGTGAAGTTCAAAAATACTGAACCAACGAAGTTTGGCAGGCATTCTCAGATTATGAACAGCAGGTTGCCATTATTCCTCAAGAAAAAAGTGTATAACAGTTATGTGTTACCAGTACTCACGTACGGGGCCGAAACCTGGAGGTTCACGAAAAGGATTCTACTTAAATTGAGGACGACGCAACGAGCTATGGAAAGAAGAATGATCGGTGTGACGTTAAGAGATAAGAAAAGAGCAAATTGGGTGAGGGAACAAACGCGAGTAAATGAGATCTTAGTTGAAATCAAGAAAACGAAGTGGGCATAGGCAGGACATGTAATGAGGAGGGAAGATAACCGATGGCCATTAAGGGTTACGGACTGGATTCCAAGGGAAGGGAAACCAAGCAGGAGGTAGCAGAAAGTTAGGTGGGCGGATGAGATTAGGAAGTTTGCAGGGACAACATGGCCACAATTAGTACATGACCGGGGTAGTTGGAGAAGTATGGGAGAGGCATTTGCCCTGCAGTGGGCGTAACCAGGCTGATGATGATGATGCGTTATAAGACGGAAAAAAATTATTACGCAATTAATTCGTCGCTGGAAATATCGCAGTTAGATGTGCCTTGGCTGTGCGATTGCATCATTGAAACTTTGATAATTAAGATGGTATGTCTCCAGTTATATCATTCATTACAAAAACCTAATTAAATAATAATAATGAAAAAATTCCTCTCAGCTACTATACAGTACCGGAAACAATGTAGACTGATTATCTTCGAGTGATGCAATTGCTGCCTTTTTAAATATTGGTGCATGATAGTTAGTTGGGACAACCTTTATATATTTATGACCTCTGCATGCAAGTGACTATGTTTCCATCCCAAATGGACGTTGTAAATTATTAGAAGAGTATTTTTTTAAATGTGTCATTAGCATTGCAACTGGAAAGGTAGGTAATACTGAGACATGTTCACGTGCATTTCACACGTCGTTGATAAATTCGCCGCTGGGGGGTCACTGAAGTCTGCAGCTTTTCGGCAGGTCAAGAACTACGCAAAGGAATATCAATTGAAGTGAACATACAGCAGCGTATTCATTCTGTAGGCCTAAGCCATCCATACCTTTAGAACTAATTTTTCAGTGGCTATCTCGTTCTCTTTAAAAAAATATAATAATATTTGTCCTGTGTATATTAAATATATTGTGGATGTGCATGGTGTTTACAGTGGAAATTTAAAACAATGAAGTGAAAGAAATACACGTGAGGCGGCTGCCAGTAGTGATTATAATGCGCTTGTCCGCCTATTGTCGGGATTTGCAGAAATACAGCGAAAGTGCGAATTAAAGGCCATGCATATCGGCGTCAACAATCATGCAGTCAGCTATTAGGCAGAATAAACGTTTAAGTGAAAAGATCGAGGCAAGTCAAAAGCAACATCAAATGATGTGGGTGACAAAACTCTGCTAATGACACATTAGGTGTGTCTGGGGGGAGGGGGGGGCAGCCTTCAGCATCGCCTGGGGTGTAAAAACTTGGGCCCCCCAACGTACTCTGCGCCTACGCCACAAACCAAAATGAAAAACTCCAAAGCTATTCTTGTAATAGACACGATGGAAACTGATAAGCTTGCCACGAATAATTGCTCTAGAAATTTTGACCTGAACCCGTCTGCCTCCCTGACCTTCCTCCCCTGCATAATTCTTGCTCCCCAAAGCAGCCATGTTTGAGCCCCGTGCGAGCTAACGAAAGAATGTGCTTTCGAGTATTGTGCTCATCATTTCGCTCATCACGTTTTAGTGTTCGTACGCGAACATCCTTTTCTTAGGGGGGACGGGACGGAAATATTTTTTGTATTTGGCCGAAACCGCGCTCACTTATGTGATTCTTGTTTGTAGTGCGCCTAGTTCCATGGGGGGCTGCGAAGCGGCGTCACTTGCTTGCGGACGCACATGTGATTCGTGCACAGGCGTAGTATGGTTGGACAGCGCGGCTTGTGCCAGATGGACAACAAGATGGACAGCGCGGCTTCTCACGTTCGGTCTGCACGTTTGCAAGTGATCACTTTGCGTCTGGTACAGAGGGTGACGTTCGGTAGTGTCGGCAGTAGCCGAAAGAAAAAGAAGATAGCAGTGCAGTGGGGACTTTTCCGTTTTTTCGTAATTATTCAAGGCGCATCTAAAAGGCGCCTTTTCCAAAAATGAAACATTTCATTTAGCAGCTAGAAAGTTGCTCCTTTTCTCGTCGAATACTCCTTTACATCAGTATGCCATAATTCAAAAATGAAAACAATGAAGGTCTTGAGCATAACCCCTTCCTGTTTATTTCGGCCCATTTTAGTTATTCGCAAAGTCGCGCAGGTACGTTGGCAGGGCTATAAAACTATTGACTTACATCTGTAACAAGCTTCCATGCTTTCTGCATAAAATTTTTGTCTAGGAAGTGCAAAGAATACCATAACAAATAATATAAATCGTATAACATATAGCAAATACCATAACAACAAGAAACATTGACAAGTAGCTAAGCTTTGCTGCATATGGATTCTGTAGAGCTAACACAAAAGTTTGAAATGCTTTCATCAGATTTATCCAAAGGCTTACGAATGCGTAGGTGATCCAAAGCGCTTTAATACTGAGCACTAGGTAGGGATCTGCGTAAAGGTATTAAGCCAGCCCCGATGTTTCGCTGGTGAGAAAGCGACAGCGAAATAATCATAAAAAGTGAATAATATGAGCGAAAGGCAGAACTTAGGCTCGGTTGACTGCGGTGCCCTGTGGAAGAGCAGAACTGGGACAGAAAAGGATTAGAAGCAAAAGAGGAGGAAAGTTAGTACACTCATGCGCGCACACACTGAAATCCCAGTACGTAAATGTGCCCAAGCATTCGCCGTGGAAACACAGGCGATATAAAACAAATGATGGATTTAAAAGAACCCACCGTTCTTTGTGTTTTAATATCGCAGCGCGGACTTTCAAGGCGGTGGTTTTATGACACTCGTTCTGTTGCGTGAATGAAGTCATAGTGGCAATGCACCTTTATGCGTGTCCTTGTGAAGAATAAGGCGATTTTCTGCTACCGGAAACAGCTTGTCCCTGCAGAGGATGCTAATAAAATAGCTTTAGCGGAAGACGTGATAGATATAAATGACTCCACGCATTTTGGGTTAACTTAGCGTAACCAGGCTATATCTTTCCTTTCAGATAAGGCAGGAGAGCATACGGCAAGGTAACATTTGAGTAATAATAAGCAAGTCAGTGCAAGAATGTAGACATTATTTTGATGCACCACCATTTTATCTAATGAGCCACTTATCTATATCGGTGTGCAGAGCGTAAATTAGAAAAAGCTTACATTTCGTAACTTGGCAATCAAGGCAATATCAACACTAAACACACAAAATTTGTTGCGTAAATATTGCGAAGGAAACGGCAAAGACGAAGCCAACCGTGTCATGGCGTCAACCAAATGTCTGCTCTGCATCATTGCGCAGTATAGGGGCCCTCCAACGCAAAACTATTACAATATATTTTTATTGCAATCTCCGGACGTCAAATGTACACAACCACTCACGCAGAATCGGGTGGTGACCCGCACGGTTGTCTGAATAGACCATTAAAACGCTCTCCTCTATCATAGGAGGTCATTGTTGTTTGCTTGAAAAACGAAAAACATTACTTACACTGAGCGGCTTCTCTTATCTAATTGGCTGAAAAGAGGCAAAGAGCACACTCAATTGGAGAGGGATTTGATGGGGCCGAGCCAGTACACTAAAAATCGGTAACCGGATGAAGAGGGTGGTGCCGGCGTCTGTGATTAGTCCGCTTTGCCTTCCTTAGCTTGCAGTGGCTGGTCGAGAATCAGGACGCTATGCAACGGAAGGTTAAGAATGCCACTAAAACGAATCCTCAGCAAACAAAGAGTTGCCAGAATGAGGTCGTCAAGGTGCTGAAAGTGCTTGAAAATGTTACTTGGCCATGCAAAAAGCTTTATTGCATGCATAAAAAAAAAACTATGCTCTCCGGCAGGTGCGAGTAGCCAGTTCCTGAGCGATGGGTGGCAGCGATCTCTTATTCCTTTCGGAACGAGGCAACCTGCGGCTGTTCATAAGAAAATGCACCGTTGTTCGGCATATTAATGCATCTTTAATGCGTACACGTCCGGTTGACATGGCGAGTTCTCGCGGTTTTGTGAAGCCGCGTTTACAGGCAGGCGAAGTGGACATCACCCGAAAACTTTTGAACAATAGCCGAGCAGTAATGGCGAAATGGCGTCCAATCATTAAGAATAATTTTTCTTTTGTTCTTTACCCTCATGCATAATCAGTGTGTACACGTCTTTTGAGATGGCGAGCTATCGCGGTTTTCGTTACGTCACGCGACAGACAGGCGAAGTGGCGGTGGTCCAAGAAAGTTTTTCACCAATCGCCGAGGGATGATTGCAGAATTGGAATTGAAAGTTTGGAATAGCTTTACGTTATAGCGCCCTAGCATTGGTTTTGTGACGAGGATAAGAGCCGGACACGGGCAGGTTGGCCATCGTTGCCTCGAACGTAGATTACGGCCTGCTTTGGACAGTCTTGATTTCATTCACATGGGACAGTTACCATTCCCTTGTACGATGCTTCTGGCAACACCTCATGACTCTCGTGGTTTTCAGAGGCTAATGTTCTCAGATGGCCACTGAATCAAAGAAACGGCGCACTGATTTGACTTCTGCGCTGTCCTTCGGGTCATCTATTGATGGCTTTTTATGATTTCACGAACAAAAATCAGCACACTAGTTCTCTTTTTTTTTATCTCGTTCATTACATTGCGAGTCCCTTGAATCCACTAGATTTGATACCTTCAGTTAGCATGTGGGCGTTTATTGACCAGTTGCCTTTACATAAAAAGTTATTGCACATTGGACGCCTGCGGCTGAAATGGATGTTGCACATACGCCGCCGAGGCCCTGAGTGGTGGCGCTGGCTAAGACTCCCTAGATTAGTTCTAATAGATAAGCATAAATACCTCACAATGCGGATGGAAAAGGGGCGCCGCGGTAGTTCACTTCGTAAGAGCATCGCACTCTTCAATTAGTAACTACCGTTTATTGGCCGTGTGCTGTACTCCGTGCCGTATATATGAACATCGTTTTCTGCAAAGACGTTTTGCCTGTCGCAGCAAGCGAAATCTACATAAATTGGGATAATAAATTTTCACCTGCGAACAAGGAATTCGGGCACTTTGTGACAAACAGAATGCCGCAGTTTATGCTGATTCAATCACACGCATGAGATGTAGGCAGAATAAAAGGCAAAGGAATCCCCGGTTACGCAATCGAACCCCGTCGTTCCCGAATTTCTTATGTGTATTCCTCTATTGCTCTGTATTGTGTTATTGTATATCAGGTTATCGCTCAGAAGTGTGTTACCAAATAAGATATGCATTATTTAGTGCTTATAGGCAGCATTAGGAATGGGGAATCTACATTTATAATAAAAATCAAGGGATACGCTTAGAAGTTTTAGATGAAGTTTCTTTTGCAAACGTGTAAATACATCAGACTGCGCTTTGTGTTGCATTATTCTGCAACACAGAACAGGGATGAAGTAGAAAAAGAAACATCGTAATGAGCTTAAACCATTTCCGATTCATCGTCAAGCCACCTTTCCGATTCAATGGTAACGAGCTGAAATGTCCATTACCCGCTCGCTGTTCAAGAAGTAAAATATGTCTTTGTTAGACATCTTGTTAGAGGTGTTCAAATGGTAATTTTTCACACCAAATCAAATCCGAACCTAAAATTGCTCAAAGCGAATTTAAAGGAATCGAATATCTAATATTGAAGAGGTACTTTCACCGCTACTATCAAACGATGTTTGTATCTTAAAGTAACAACCCTAGCCAGGTTCTGAGATTGTTTACGTTTTGCGAAGCGTTGCCTAGTTAATACACAAATAAAGCGCTACGATCAAATACGTGCTCAGCTGGCATGCGCAAGAATCTTCGGAGAGTGTCATCTGTTGCTGTTTATACGACAAAGAACTGCTAAGTGACACAGCTCGCACCACTGCGTACCTCCTCCTGTGTTATGCCTCATATGACCATGGCAAAATATTTCTTGTGCAGTTGCCTTAATTTTCATATTCACTGAGCATAATTCGAGTTTTCAAAATAATCAAAAGCTTTTCGAAAAATATTGGCACATAAAAATAGTGCCTATTTCGTTGAAAGACCAAATCGAATTGAACAATATTCGATTAGTTATTGGAACATTATGAATATTCAAAATGTTGAATAGTTTACCTTTTGCTTTAGTACGTCACAAAAGGTAATCATAGTATTGTTTATCGACTGTGTTAATATTATTCTTTTTTTCTCTTTTTGTCTAGAAACTAGTAGCATAGCTAGGCCGTCTTGCGCCCGGGGCCCATAGGTGTTCTGTCGAATATTTCTGGGAAAGGAGGGGGGGTGATGTCTCAGCACTAGCACAGCCGCCTTGGATACCGCGCACGGCCCGCCACCGGCCACTTTGCTTTCTATCCCAGAGATAGCTAATGCAGCAGGTATATACGGTGTTTTATTTTCGGCAACCAATAACACAAGGTGCTGCACGGATAACTTGTGATAAGGGCATTTGCACATCTGCTGTCAGACTGTAAGGCTTGGCGGCCAGTATAAATGCTGCATCATTGAAAATATGGCTCACAAATAACGAAACTATTTTATTGAAGTTTTTATTAGCGATTTTAGAGACAATATTGCATTTGCAGTATTGAAGCCCGCCAGTCATATGTTATCCAACAACAACTTCACCAAAATCGTCGTAGGTACTGCGGCGTGCAGTATTTTGCCTGTGGGCTGCATTGAGGCTAAACGAAAATTAAATACCGTGTCAGTGACGCTGATTTCCACACCCTCTTAGAAAACGCCACCTGCTTCCTTACAGCGCGGGTACCAGTGCTATGACAATTGCGAGTTGTCTTCGTTCTGATCCATAAAGCCTCTCTTTATTTGCTGCTATTGGAAAACGTGATTATCCGAGCTGCGGCCCCTCCACAAGGTTGGGAAGTGAACACAGGACGCTACCCGTCGATTTCTGGTGCCACCCCCCCCCCAAAAAAAAAAGAGAAAAAAAAAAAAAAGGGGGTGAAAGCCGCCATCAAACCCATGCCCGCGAAAGCTTGCGCTACTGTCGGTCCGCATTCGCAATCTACAGGTTGGAGGGATCGACGTCACTGGTGGAATATTTTATATTTCTTTCGGTACTGCCATACTAGGCCGTCCGCAGTGTAAAAATACGGCAGGCTCTAGCCCCTAAGAGGATTTTGCTCAGAGAAGAAGTTTTCGTTTAGTTAATATGACTTCGGGTGTTGAGTTCCCGAATGGCAATGTTTCCTCTATAATTCCGGATTAAACAGCTATTTATTTATTTATTTATTTATTTATTTATTTATTCATTAGATACTGCCAACTGCCTCTTGGCAGTCCAGGCAGGAGTGAGTGAATACAAAGCCGGCACTGCAAGTCAAAATAACAAAAACATGGGTTACAAGGAACCATGAAAAAAAAGTGCTTAAAGATACAGAATATTGCGTCGGGAAAGGCAGCATGAACAAAATTACAAATATAGGAAAATGGTGATTCTATAACGAACACGCTTCATTGCAAAGATTGCGCGGCATACACAAATGATTCAACCGATGACATGCAAGCGACTTCTTGCGGTAGAGCATTCCACTCTGCTATAGTTCGAGGGAAAAACGAGAAGCGATAAGCAGTAGTTTTAGTCTGTGGCATCACAATCGTTTTGCTTGGCTTGCGTCTGGTTTCTCTTGTTTTATTGAAATTGATGTAGATGTCGGGAACGATTTTTGTTTATTTAATAACGATATTAAACAAAGTTTGTAGGCGATGCAGTCTACGCCGAAATTCTAGTGATGGGAGGCCAGATCCTGCTCTGAGATCAGTGATCGAGACTCGTCTACTCTCAATATTATAAATAAATCTAAGGGCTTTCTTTTACACGCTTTCAATGTTGTTGAGACCGGTCTTTGTGTGGGGATTCCACACACCATCGGATATTCAAGCTGTGGTGTAATGAGTGTCGTGTAGGCAGCGAGTTTAGTCCTACTAGTGATGTTTGAGCCGGTGTTTAATTAGCCATAGCTTCCTTAGCGAGGCCGAAACGACGTATTGGACATGAGCGTTCCAAGTTAACTTCGAGTCAATGACTACACCCAGATACTTATATTTGGGAAGCGTCTTAATTGCTATATTATTGATTTTATATGTACAAATTGATGGTGCATTCTTTCTTGTAATCATCTAGTTTAGCTAGCTTAAGATAGCGCGGACTGAACGGAAGACGGACCTAAGATGCTACGTCGCTAGACTGTATGTTTAGCGATGCGTGAGCATGAGCGCACCTTACGAGCGCACCGCATATAAAACGTTCCGCAGAGGCGAGTAGCTTAGCGACCACTTAGCGCATTAAATTTTTTAGCTCGCACATTCGTTAAATTATTACGTAGGATGTTGAAAAAGCTGGAGCCGACAATTGTGTGGCCCTACACATCGGGTACATCGTGTACATGAGCTCGGGCTGCTGGGTACCGGGGTATTAATTGCTATTTACGCCTAGTCGAGCCAGCAGAAAGAGGAGGGTCTTCAGACATATGTTACACCCCCCAACCCCCAACTGTCAGCTGCCACCCCAAGCCCACGCTCTCTCCCCCCTCCCCTCCCCGCCGTTACTACGCCACTGCACTCAAGAATACATTAAAGAAGGCTTGCGTTATTTCCTTGTTAAGGAAAACCCTAAAAATCTTTCCTTTCTTTTTCCGAAAAGCCAGGAAGGCAGTATTGAAAAGCTGCTACTTCTCTGTAGTTGTACATCCATTCTGCGCGTTGATTTACGCTGTAAAATGGACACTATTCTATCTGCATTAGAAAGCGAGAAATTGCGTGTATAGCGTCGTGTCTTAAATAAATCATCAGGTAGCCTTTCCCGTCTAACCCATTCCACAATCTATGTATGGCAAAACGTTCTGTATGGCGAACAGAGCAAATTGAACGGTAAGAAGTTAATAGTTTTCCAACAGAAAAAAAAAATATTTTGATGTCATCCATGTGAAAAACAAATCGTTCCTAAACTTGACCACTTTTATGAAACATTTGGATATGGTATATGAGAAGCGCAAAACAGCTTTCAGAATTAGCCTAACGCAACCGTTTCTATGGTGTACGTCCAGTTCCGACTAATGAACATTGCTTTCAAATTTAATCACAAAAATACAGCACCTGGCAGTGCTTCATCTCCGCCCTGCAGCTGCTGTGAGCGCACAGTGAACCACCTTTCTTCATTGGCTTCAGCTTTCGTGCATTTGTCATCAGCATCGTGAGGCGCTCGCTCTTGACACACCGTCATTTTAGCTAGGCTACTGAAGGTTTCGCGGACGCTCTGATGTATTTTTCAGTATATTTTCGCTTTTAGCATTTCTCTTAAATACGTCCAGTAGATATCATTTCATTTCAGTATATTTTTCTATAGTTCATTTTGAATTCCTGGGTTAAAAAGCGAAGCGCTTGAAGAGGTTACACGAATGAGTTGTGAAGAGCGTAATAGAGCGCACAATTGTCCAGGCGACGAAACACAGCCACGTTTTAGTTTGCGCAAAAATAATTACTGACAGAATCTAGGCCCTTATTTAACGATGATAATCATATTGTATTACATGTTTGTTCAGTGTTTCTATATCTCATCGTTCATGCTTCTCTTATGCGCGCCTAGGCGCATGTATAGACGTAGCTATACTTATCTGCCGTTTTTATAACGTGCCAACAAGCAATCGGGAATGTCGCGCTCTATAGGAAAATAACATGGTCATTAGGAAAACACTCTTGAATCAGTTGAATGGTTTTTGAGCAAATTATAGAGTAATGAATGACGCAGTTCTGTAATTTTTTTTTTCGTTTACCCAAATGTGCGGCATATTCCTGCGAAATGAGGAAGGTTGACCATCCGCTTGCCAACACACAAATAAAAGTTGAAGTTGAAAATAAAGGAAAAAATTGATGTAAGGACGTGTGAAGGAAGAGAAAATATCTAATCAATGCTGGTGCTTTCCCTCAAATGAAAAAAAAAAATATCATTGCTTGTTAGGTTACAGTACCAACGTTCAAAGAGGCAGTTATTAAGAGTAAGTAAGAGCTTTTATACCAGTTGATAGCCGAAACAATCAAGCGAGACATTCGTGTAGCTGACGCCGTTCTCCCTCAGCTTTAAAGTCACTTAAGAGCTGAAACAGCAAATTTTGGTTTCACTCTGGAACGTGTACAAACTTGCACAGAGAGCAGCTTATCGCACGAATGTTTCAAATTGCTTAATCAATAAAGGATCTACGAAAAGTTCAAATGTCGCGTTGACATATTCCTAAGAGGTGAGGTTTACTGCCAACAAAGGCCCTTTCTTCTGCAGTCTCGACTAGGATCCGCAAGTGCCACTTTGCTGCCTTCTTCCAATCCGGAAATGCGTGATTGCGTAACGTTAAGGTCACGAACTTGTTTTCTTTTCTGCGTTTCCAATTTGTTCTGCATGGCACACTTCCAGCAGCACTATTGCGCGTTCTGCATTGGACGACTTACCGAGGTAACGTGACGTAATCAGTAAGGTTACAGACAGTGAATCTCACTTAAAAGAATTAGCGTAGGTGACCTTCAATCTCTGGCTGAAAGCGGGCCCTCCACGAAACGAAGGGCGTAGGCTTCTCTCTGAACTTTCAGCTCTTCTCGCGCCATGCTGCCATTTCGCACTGAGCAGACGCGATTGCCACCGCGTGGTCCACGTGCTCCTCGTTTCAGTTTTCGATTCCCTACTCTGGTGAGCAGCCCTTTAACTTTTCGGGTCTGTTCAACTATCTCGACCGAAGCGCTTACTGATCGGCATCGGCTAAAGCTTTTTCTTCAGAATATGCGTCAAGGGCGAACTCTCATGGTGAAGCCACATCAAAGTTTAGTCAAGAATTCTTCACTTGTGCAAGCATATTTGTTTGACCCTGCTTAAGGGCTGTGCATCGTCTGTTGTGTTCCAGGTGTATCTTTGCAGCAAGCTGTGGGGTCTCTAGTTTGTCAAACCTCGTTTCTGTTTGCTGAACTTCAGAACTCTTACTGTCAAACCAACGTTAGGCCCAGCGTGTGCTTTGATTGATCAAACGTATTACCTAATAAAATCATGTCAGTGCGGTCGATAATGCTAACGTGTGGACTCTAAGTTACAATGATAACAAAGAATCTTGACAGTACACTAAAGAGTTTGGACAAAGAATAATGTGCTGTGGCGGGATTAGGCAATTCACTAGTGCTTGGCGCAGGAAAGTGATAACTGACGTTGGCTGGCAGATGCCTCTGTTCAGCAGAAGACATAAAAATACGACAGGTAGAGTTCATTGAATATGGCAAGTGCTGTGAGGAAGATTGTGAGCATATGAGTTCATTTGATGGTATCACGACTGTACCGAGGCTTGCATCTTTAAGGTTAACTAATGTATCCTACTTACGTATGACTTGTTACGCCAGCTTATGGCTGTTTAGCTGCGGAATGTCTAAAGAGTATGTGTCTGTGAACATTCGATACTTAGAAAGTGAACCTTATGCTCTTTCTCTTTACTACTACTATGTTCTAGTACTTCACAGAAAAGATTTTACTATGATCGACGAGAAGAAATGAAAAAAAAGAACACAGTATATGTCACTTAGCGAAGGAATATTTGTTTAAATCGCTGTTCTAACAAGTTTGATTTCTGTATTATTCTTAAACGTGTTTACACACCGACTTCTGCTGAAGAATTCTCTGGGCAATGTTAAACATAACACATGGTCCTCGCAATATGGTTTTTCATTTTCAATTTACTCGAAGGTTTTTAACTGTTTCTGCCTGAAATAAGTGTCGCTTTATCCGGTGATGTCGCTTCGGTACTCTGATATAATGTGTCATAAAGCATTAATATTTGATTTCTGCAGTTATTGTGACAGATAATGTCAGCAGCTTTATACAATTATTTTATGATCAAATCCGCCGGTGTGGCTATGAATACACACGAAGACATTTGACGGAAAGCAAGAAGGACCGTAATAAGACACGATCTGGGGTCCAGCCCGGTGTCTAGCGTAAACTTGCTACTGTCGTATTTCGCCCTACCTCTGTCTTCTAATATATACTTGTAACTCAGTGCGCATTGCAGACTCAATGGTATTCATTGTTGCAAATGCAGAACGTGGACGTGTTCCGAGCTGTGGCGTTGGCCGCGGGCGCGGGTGCATTTAGAGCTTTTAAGTTTGTTGCAACGGTGAGACGTCTGGGTGTGGCTATTTTCTGCATCTTATTCTTACTGGCATTAGACGATCCCACTGTGAGTTCATTTCCGAAGGCTGCATGACACTAGAGGAATAACCTTCCGAACTTACTTTGAGCGTACGAGTGAGTTTGAAAGGCACTTTCCTTCTCATTAAAGGGTGGTAGTGCGAAGGTACAAAAAGGATTACTGCAGTAGACGGCTTTAGCGAGAGAACCAAGCAATGAATTGTCGCAAAATATTACATCATAAGAAGCCAGCAAACATTGATACAAAGGAATTTCTTTAATAATTCCTTTAATTTCTTTAGTAAGTACAAGTATTTTTCCCAATGTTATTATTGGTATCAATGTTTGCTGGGTTCTTATGATATAAATAACAAAATCGCGCCCTTCTGTTAACCCGTCTATTCTCGTTTTATACATAACAAGGACCTCGAGTCCGGCAACATTGATGCCTTCAGGTACCACGCGTCGGTTTATCGATCAGTTGCCCTCACCCAAAAAGATCACGCACTCGTGACGCCTGTGGCAGAAAGGATGTTCCACATCCGCCGCAATGGTTTGTGGGTGATGGCGCTGGGCTAACACTCCCAGGGTTCTTCTAGTCGGACACATAAATACCCAAAAAAGTGGATGGGAAAACAGCGCCGCGGTAGCTTAATTGGTAGAGGATGGTACGCGTAATGTGAGGACGTGGGATCGTTCGCCACCTGAGGCAAGTTCTTTTTTCATCTACTTTCATCTCTATTTATTTATAATTTCTTTAACTGCTTTAGTAAGGGCAAGTTAATTTCCCCTTCTTTTCCTTGGTATCAATGTTTCTTGGATTCTTATGATTTGATTAATAAAAATAGCGCCCCTCGGTTAACCCCCTCTCTTCTCGCAAAATATTGTGCGACTTAGTAATATTACTTTACTGGTTCCATTTGTCATTAGTACTAATGTCTTTCGGCCACAGGACGACGCCGTTTATATATTTGGCTGCTTAGGCCAATGGGAATATCCACTGGGTTAAACCGGCAGTAATATCCTTATTACGATAGCAAGTGCCGCGGACGCCACCAGGCTTTCTTAATTTCCGGGACGTTCTCCAGAGGATGGCATTCGTTCCTGGCATCGTCAACCGCTGCTACGCAGAGCCAGTAATGATTAATGACGGCATCTTCTCGCTAATGAATCCGGACGACGTGTGTTGGATATTCATATGCCTCAGAAGTTTTTATAAGTATTGCACATTTTTTTTCCATTTACACCGCAATGAATTACGTGCTGCTGGTTCCCTGAGCGCATGACTAGCCTTTTGCAAAGCACCACCCAGCACCGGCGTATAAAGGGCCCTTTTTCCATTATTCCCGGCACAGCCCAGAATCTCTTCTTACACAACGCAACATAGCACCCCCGTGGTACAGTGGCAGCCGCACACCCTGCCTTTGTGGCGTATGACTACGTGTTTTGCTTTTCCGCGCTACGAACTCTCATCTCTTGCGTACACATCAGCTAGCCCGGAAGTTTCCAGCGTTTGTCTATTAGGAAAGGAACATGAATCCCAACATTACTCAAAGATGAATTTACATAGTGTCGCTGAAGAGAAGAAAAATGAGGGTTATTTACACTATGTTTCTTAGCTAGCAGGATGAATGTAAGGAATATAGAATGAAGCAACATACAAAACAAACATACACAGCATATATTATATACCGAGTGTTTAAAATTAAGTTTATGATGTTCTTCAAATTAGCCACTGGGAGACATGCAAAGACCGCCTGTGCAGATAAGTTATGTGGCCAGGGGGACACAAAGTGAGAAGTTAATTATCGCTGTCAGCAGCACACGTACCTAAAATTGAATAATTACCTTTTTATTTACGGCAGCGAATGTGCGTGCTTATATTCAAAAGTGAGACCCTGTCGTGTTTCTACACAGCTTCACTTGGAAGAATTCTTCTAGCATGTCTGTGCTCCGAGATATCCGGCTTCAAATTTTAATTCTCGTTCGCATGATTACGCAGGTAAGAGAACCAGGATTGGCGCAAAGCTGCTCCCTGCTGTGACGCGATTGTTGCTTGCGGCTTTAATCTGACAACAAGCGGAGGCGTAGGCAAACATGGTTACTGTTCCCCTTCCCCTCTCGGGTGGCGAAATCAAGATAGGTCAGCGCGGTGTGCCGTGCAGTTGTTGCTTTTGATTTCAATAAAGCTTACAGTACGCGGAAATCAGCAGTCACGTTATTCGCGTAGCCTAGGCAAGGACCATGCCCGCTCGTCTAGTCACCATTACCCATGCGCACTGCCCTCCGGCTTCTCCGCTCGCACCATCATCTTGGCATGGCTGCTACCACCATCGTTACAGGCTGCGCGGTCGCGCGTTTCGACAGGAGTTCCGGGTTCTTTCATTTTTTTTTATTTCACCAACCGAGAGGGGCAGAGGGAGAGCTATCATCCTTGCCAATGCCTGCGGCCCGTTGTCAAGTTAAACGCCACACGCAACAGCCGCGTCCCATCAGGTAGGAGTTTTGCGCCGATCATAAGTCTCTTCGTTGCGCAATAATGCGAACTACAATTAAAATTTGGAGTCTGATATCTCGGAGCGCCAAGACGCTAGAAGTATTCTTCAAACTGATACTGTGTAGAAACACGACTGCCTCTAAGTATTCATTACAAACTTGTCGACTTACTGCAGTCAACATTATTAACCTATTAAGTGTAAGTTATTGGGCTGCTGGCAGCGATAATTATCGTGTCATTTTGTGGCCTCCTGGCCCCATAACTTATTTGCACAGGTGGGCTTCGCGTGCCTGCCCATGCCTAATTTTAATGAAACCGTACAGCTTAATTTTTAACACCCTTCATAACACAGAATATATTTCCTACAAAATGATACAGCTTCAACTTAATACAATGAGTACAGATTAAAACTATGTTCTCCATTGTAATAGAATCCAAAAAGCGAACACGCGGTACATGTATTTTTGTCTATACAATGCAAAGAAAGTGTGTTGCCAGAAGTAGCCAGTCAATGTTTATATTGTACAAATATAATGTACTTTCACCCAAAGGGAAGCTAATGATGTTTCAGTATTACAACATTTACGATGAACGGATGCTACAGTATAGTTCAACTCCTGAAAGTATTTTTTCGATTTTGCACGTAGAGCGCATCTGTCACAGTTGAAATTTTTGTCGAATCTCCCTTTCACGCGCCAAGTGCAGCGGCAAAAAAACTGGATGCGAGGAAGATGTCGACGCAGGAGTACCTGCCGCGGTGGGGTAGTGGCTTTGGTTTTGCGCTGCCAAGCCAGAAGTCACTAGATTGAATCTCAGCCGCAGAAATCCCATTATGATGGGGGCGAAATGCATAATACAACCGTGTGTCATGCATTCGGAGCACCTTATGCGGTCGAAATTACTACGGAGTCCCCCACTACGGCGCGCCCTTTTGTTACGTCCTTGTTTTGCACGCAGAACACCATAAAGTAACTAATTTATTGCGAAGGTTACATTACCACACCATTAAAATAACGCCCCTTCCCGATAACCAAGAATGACGTCATGGTCGATTTCGTTATCGGAACCCGTTAACCTACCCACGGCTTCTTATGCAGATGGTGCTTATCGTTGTCGCTAAATTAATTCCGCTTGTGCTGACTAGTGGACCATTAAACTATGATAATTTATGTTCAGTGGGCGATGAACTATTACAATTTTCTGAAAGCTTACTTCGAAAAAAAAACTGCTTTAATTTACCTAAACAGAAAATAACACAGCATTACGCGTTGCACTTGTTAATTGGCCCCTCCTAATGACATGAAATTACTAGGAGAAATTTGAACATCAACTGACAATTACATATCATTTCAAAATGAAAGCACGAAACTACTAGCGAATAGTAACATCACGCAAGAAGGTAAATGTGAACAATGGTATTGATTGCATGCTTGTGATAAGAGCCAAGCATGTTGATTTGGCAAGGATTACGCATGAAAATCAACAAGGAATATCTCTGTAGCCTGCGGTATGCTATTGAAAATGGCATGTTCAAGAAAGTTGGAAGTCGTTCACAAGAGATGGTTAGAGGTATGAGTATGGGAATTTCAGATACCCGTTGCGAGATGAATAGGGAAACTTCTAAAGTATAGTTCATTCACATCGGTAAGAGTGCAGGAATATGATTGATAGCTGCTCATTCACAGCTGTGAAGAAGTATATGTTGTGTAAGTCAAGAACCAATGCGCCCCCCCCCCCGTGATGAGCAAGAGATCTCCAAAGGAATATCTATATATATATATATATATATATATATATATATATATATATATATATATATATATATATATATATATATATAGCGTATGTTCGGCACTGCAATGTCACGGTGCGCAAATTGTCAGCATAGTTGGGAAGAGGCACATATTATCCATACAGTGTACTGCAATAATTACCTTCAGGAGATACAACTTGTAGGGGAAAAAAATCTGTGAGAAATGAAGAACGGAGCAAAACGTGGCAAACCTCGGATTATAAGCAAGGAATCAAGGTACTTGAAGAGGTAGGTGTATACCCATAGAGCGCGAGCACGTGTAGCTCATCTTTTAATAAATATGAGAGAGATTGACTTGGACAGGCCATGGGTTGGTTATAGCATAATAGTAGTATTTTAGTTATGAAAAGATGCAAAGAGAAGGGTGACACAGTTGACAGCTACAAAGTGGTGTGGTAAGATTAAAAACGTTTGCAGGCATAGGATGAAGTCAGCTGATGAAATACTGAGAAAGGAAAGTGAGATCAATAAGAGAGGGTTTCTTAGTACAGTGGACATAACATAGGCTTTATAACTTCTGAACGTTGTCAGTGCGGCACAGCAGAGCATATGAACGCCTTTCCGTCATGAGCGCTGCATATATAGTTTTCTTTTAAATGCGCAAACTATTCTCTTGCATGCTGTTTGCAAAAAATAACTATGCCATCTTTCGTTGGGCCAACTGCCTCCTAGAAAAGCTAGCTTTACAATAATGAAGAGGGTAGACGTGCCTCTCATGATTAAATCATGCAAAAGAGACAAGCTTCAGAATTTCCAGCTAGCACTTCGTTTCCCTTTGATCTCTGACCAACGTCATCATTAGTTGGGCAAAAGTGCAGTGCAGAGAAGCACGCTTGCGAATTAACAAATAGGTCAACAGTAGACGACATTTTCGACGAGCTATTTCTGTTCATGCTCGGTCTAGTATTGCACTAGTTCGACCGAGCAGAGCCAGCCATATCTATATCTGCATATATGCTCTAGCACTCGCGAATATTTTCCATTCGTGTATCCTTGTTGTACGCGAAGCCATTACCTTTTATGTTCGATACAGTTGCATGTCCTCAGTGCAATCTGTGGTGCTATACATACCTTTTTACAAGAAAAAAAGCAATGCCGAGCTAAAAATATTCGGGGAGAAATTGCAATGAACAGAACGTCACATTGGCAAATGGAGTCTTAGTTTTCATCTTAATGTTGTTTACGACCATTTGCTTCCTTTGAGTTGGTCTTGTTATACGTGACGTAGACAGCGTTGTTCCTCACAATTTCTCCAGTAACTTTTTCTATGAAAGAATTAGCACCAGAAGCCGGTCCCTAAAGCGAAGAATTCAAGAAATCACACAAGCTGCCGTGTGAGGCGCTTATCAGTGACTACAACTATGAAGTGCTGTAACAGTGGGCGTTCAACCTAATCTTCGTTTCTTCTGTCAATTGGCCATTCTACTGATTCGCAGCTATGGTAAACACCGTTTACGTAATTATAGTAACAATGTAGAAGCGTACCATCTTCCAATCAATGTTCGTTCCTTCTCTTCAGTGTACAGACCACGTAAATGAATTCCCAAGAGATACGAGATGACCTCAACCAACAAATTTTGTTTTTCAACATGGCACGCTTTCTGAAATGCACGTATTTCTGTATTTTATGGCGGAGCGCTGGTGGAATTTGCAGCGCTAAGAACTTTGCAACAAATTTTCAATTGCGAGGCGACGCAGATCTATTTAGCATGCAAATTGGCGGTAACAAGCGATGCCTCTACATTCGCAGTTCTGCACCCAGCACGTCGTGCCCAGACCTTGTGCCGACAAAGCCCTATTTCTTCTGAAAACCGCGTACCCTGACTAATCTCTTTCCTTAATGGGATGGGTTCTGTAAGGGGCTATTCTGAATGAAGCCACTGGAAACATGACCGCCTGAGCAGAGAAATGCCTCTCGTTGAACTTACAACCACGTGGCGTAAGAAAGGTGGTAGGCATGAAGAATTAGCAGCAGAAGAAAACGACACGATATAACGATATAACGATATACGATAGAAATGCAGAAAAAATGTGCTTTGTGGATTCTCGGAATGGGCATTAGTAGACGGAATGTAAATAATTACACTGCGTCGGCAAGAATATTGAAAAGCTCTGCTGGGCGACTGACTACTGCCTGTTGGGTAGACGATAAATCTGATCGTTTTGGCCGAAACAAAACGTCTGTCCTTGTTTGAGCCAAAGCAATCACATTTATGGTCTACTGAGCAGTATGAACCGACTAGCCCAGCAACATGTACTTCTGGATGACTACAGCCTGTTGGTTCCGTGGTCCCCTCTCTTTGTGGCTAACAGGTAAACAAGCTTTTTTGAATAAAGATGTATGCACATTAACAACGCATTTGCGGAAAAGTTCTCTGTAGGACTTATTTCGTTCCATGTGTTAGTATTTGCAAAGCATGGAACACTACAAATGATTAGTCCATTAGATTTTAATTTTTATTCATCGTAATATTCATGAGGCTAAGACAGAAAAGCGCCATCACGGTTTGAAAGTTCCCGCCTAGAGTAGGTGGCGTGATGGTAGCTGTACACAGGTTTCGTCAGAATTGCAGAATTAGGATGCATTTACGCAAACATGCATTCTAGTAATACCAAGGATCAGGTGCGTAAGCTAAGGAGCACTCAGTGAGGAAACCATGTACTACGTAATGGCGAAAGCTTAGAAGAAAGTGCATCCGCTGTGGTTACTTAGTGGCTACAGTGTTGGGCTACTAAGCGCGAAGCCACGGGAATGAATCCCGGCCATGGCAGCCTCATTTCGATGGGAGCTAAATGCGAAAACACCTGTGCATTTAGATTTAGGTGCACGTTAAAGAACCCCAGGTGGTCCAAATTTCTAGAGGCCCCCACAACGGCGTGCCTCATAATGAGAAAGCGGTTTCGGCACGTAAGAACCCATACTTTAATTTAACTAATTAGTAGAAAGCTAAAAAGAATATATAAAAAGCCGAACTAAGCATGAATTACTAATCAACCAGCGATTTGACGTCTGTAAACGAAAGATTCTATAAGTGACAGCAGGTAATACGGCAAAAGTTAAAGATGGTTCGTAAAAAATGTAGTTAAGCATTTGAAGACCATTGTTAGTGTTTAGGAGTGCAGCCTCGGTTGTCTACACGTGTCACAAGACAACCATTGACAAACATAGACAAACTATGGTTGTCTTGTGACACGTGTACGTGCATTTCTTGCTAAGTCTGTTATGTCTTAGTTTTGTGTTATTTTGTTACTCAGCATACAGTGTATAGAAGAGTCTGTTATTTCGTATTTCAATTATTGCGTGAATATTAACGTTACCGAACAAAGCGTTAGTATGTTACACGTAAGAAATATTTCCTGTGATAGCGGCTATCATTTATTGCATGATTTATATTGTACACAGGTGTGACCAGCTTATCGTACTCCAAACAGGGTCAGGATAATTAATTGGTGATGCAAAGAAAGCCACATAACTATATATCTGAATAAATGCGCGTAGAACCCAACTACTACACCCTACAGCGCTAATTCAATTCAATTCGCTTTATTTACCAGACCATAGGGAGAAAAGGAAAGCTTTCTGGGGAGATTTGCCAGCTAAAAGCTGCTATCAGCAGCTTGACAAGGGCGGTAAACGGCAACAAGAGACATGGGGGGGCAAGCACGTCAGACGTTACTGTACATAAATTCAAGAACCCAAACAACAAGTATGTTGAACGCCACGTAAAAGATAGTTTTAAATGAAATTTTCAACTTTAAAATTATGTGGAAATGAAAAAAAAACAAGTATCAGCATAAAACAAATATGGGCTTTTACGTGCCAAAACCACTTTCTGATTAGGAGGCACGGAAATTTCGACCACCTGAGGTTCTTTAACGTGCACATTAGTCTAAGTACACGGGTATTTGCGCATTTCGCCCCCATCGAAATGCGGCCGCTCTGGACGGGATTCCACACCGCGACCTCGTGCTCCGCAGCCCAACACCATAGCTACTGAGCAACCACGGCAGGTCAAGTATCAGCAGGTTGGAACATGAACGCAGCGATACTAATACCGTATGTTTACAAAGTACGCGGGGGGTTCTTCCAACGAGAAACTTATATGGCGTGCTTTCACTGGATAAGTATACTTGGTAAGTTGTAGTGGAATGTGTGGTGTTTATATTTATATTGAAACACTGGAACATACCAGATATCACTGCTTCTGGTACATGCGGCAAGAACCTGGTCGTTATGCATGTGGTTTTTGTTAAAAATTGCTTAAAAACACGAAATACGAAACGCATACATATGTACCGGATTGGAAATAGCGTACTTATTTTATGCACGTCTTGTTGGCCACATATAATCAAGATTAGCTCAATAGCGAATAATCTTGTCTTGTGAAATTTGAAGTTTTACAATGCTCGCCCTTTGTGGGACGCCACTTATATGAGGTGAAAATGGTGATGGGTAATTACACTTACCTTGGTGAGAAAGATCTCACCAAGGTCAGTGTTGTACCACGAAAAGGGTGCATGCCCAATTTTTCCAATTAAATTACGACTTGAGGTGTGAAGCGCCTTGCTGAAGTCTACAAAACCGCCTGCTGTGAAGAAATTTGTGTCAATATTTTGGAGTATAATTCATTTATTGTCAGTAGCGCTGTCTCGGTTGTCTTGCATTTTTGACATGCAATTGGGAATTAGATAATACGTCTCGTGAACCAAAACTTTTGGCATACGAGGGGAAAATTATTTTCTAAACCATCCAGAAAATTTGGAATTATTGATACCAGTCTGTATATTCATACATTATTTGTATCACCTCTCTCAAATATTGCTTTTACTCTACTTTTCTACATATCGTCCAGGAATACTCCCTACTCGATTAATAAATGAAATTCATTAGCACATACGCGACTTACAATCTCCAGGACCTGTTTCACTTGATTAATCTGAATACTATCAATGTGTA
The DNA here is from genome assembly GCF_023375885.2 of Dermacentor andersoni. NCBI lineage: Eukaryota > Metazoa > Arthropoda > Arachnida > Ixodida > Ixodidae > Dermacentor > Dermacentor andersoni. Next base: position 56,183,489 of record NC_092820.1, read on the forward strand.
GTGCTTTGTTGGTCTTTAGGTTCATAAACTTAGTGCAGATTCCTAGTTATGTGGTTGGTGGAACGAAGATACTATGTGGGAAATGGTTCGACCACATAGTGTTTACTGGACTTTGGACTGTGGGGTGTTGCTCATTTACATCTACATTGAATTCAATCGAAGTCCGAGTTTTTACGTGTGAAAATCACGATTTGATTACGAGGCACGCCATAATGGGGGACTCCGGTAGGATTTTGACGACCAAGAAATGTTTAGCGTGCCCCGAATTCACGGGTCACGGCGAGCGCTTTTCCGGTTAGTTCAACTATTTAACCGCAATCTTTTCTGGGAGAGAGCGCTGCGGTCGCTGAGGTGTGCGAACGCGTTCACGTCGGCTCCGTCTTCTACAAACGATTTCGCATCGATTTCAACTGCATTTCACCACCATTATTTTACCGACGGATCGGTGAAATCGAGAGGCATCGACGCATACCCGATTTTGAGGTGGGCCGCCATTTTTCGCAAAGATATTGAACTTTCTGTGCTCTGACCACGCCATAGCCTCGCTAGGTCTAGGAGTGTACGCCAAGCGCTAGGCCTAGCCTACGCAACAGCCGCGCGCCGCTGGCGTACGCCGTGCCACGGTAATGGATCCTTTCGAATGAAGCGGCAAAAGCCGAAGAACGTCACTCAAGAATTCACACGCATGTGATGGTGGAAGGCATTTCGAGCGACAAAATTACAGAAGAAGCCGGATGGAAGACCACCGGAGCACGGTGTTCGAGACCCCGAGACTGCGGTGCGAACTCCCCGCACGACATCGGTACAAGGTCAAACACGCCCTACACCGGACAGCAAGGTACGAAACCCAAGCATTTCTAAGGTTATCAAGGCGGGACGCATGCGCGTGCTACCGAAGAAGGAAATCGAAATGGTGGTCCGACCGCAGACTGGCCCCGACATCGTTAAGGTCGGTGCCCCGACGATCACCGCTGCCATCTTCGCGGCCACCGGCGTAATGGGAGCAGAAAGCGCGGAAGACATGCTCTGTATGAACTCACACCAGAACATTGTCGTCTTCAGCACTCCGAAACGAACGAACGCGGACCGCTACGCCAGAATGTGGCAAATTCACATCCAAGTGAAACCGCACGAACTCAACGATTACGAAGCGGCACTGGATGATGCAACGAAGGGAGTGATCCGAGGTATCCTCACTGAAGACGGACCCCGAGCACTGAACGAGAACATCGTAAACCCGAGAAACCGACTGGCACTGGCGGCCAAACGCATACGCACTACGATCGCGGTAGTGATTGCGTTCAATGGACTGAAGGTGCCCAACCTCGTCAGGTACGGCGCAACACTCGTCCATTGCACGTTGTGTAACAATTAAATTGATATCTGTTACCAGGCACTTTTACAGCAACACATCAGGCACGCGACGCGTAAACCGGATGTAACATTACTCCAAGAAACACTCACCAACGTGGCTGCTTTAGCAGGCTACAAAATGCATGGCACCGAAATCGAGGGGAACGGTGAATGCATGCTCTTTAGGAAGCGTCTCACATTTGTTGACCACGAAGTAAGTGGCTTCCAGATGGAACACTCTCTCTTCGAACTGATACCCACCACGTGTAGGAAACAAAGCATATCGATACTAAACGTATGCAGCAGACCATCGACACACCGCTAGTGTTTCCAGGCACTGTTCAGAAGACGCCCAATATTGCATGGTCCGTGACGTTGATTTCATGTGGCCATTTCAACGTGGCAGACACGGCGTGGCGTTACAGATACAGCAGGGCGAATGGAAGACAGCTCAGGCAAGACGCGCAGAAACTCAACATGACTTTAATTATGGATCTTGTGCACACTACGAGAAGCAGCAGCTCCATCACCAGGGATACGAGCCTGGAGCTGACGTTCGTCAGAAATGCCGCGGCGACGGCCACCACGTGGAAAAACACGTTGACGGACCTGGGGATCGACCGCATGATCGTCGAAATACACGTCGCGATGCCAGACAAGGCGCAGGGAAATAAGCGAAAGTCCAAATGGACCAACTGGGAAGATGTTAGAAAGAAACGAGACCAACCACAGAATTCATGAGATATGATCACGGACATGGAAGCCTGGACCAGCACGCTGGTCGCGTACGCCAAAGCGTATACGAACACTGTCGAAAGCGAGGTTGCAACGGACAAGATGGACAGCCACCTGGCGCATCTCATCGAGGCGAACAACTCGGTCCTGGCCAGATGAAAGGCACAGAGACTTAATCGGAGACATAGAAAGAAAACAGCGGAGATCAACCGCAACAAGTAGAAACACTGCCAAACACTCAACCGGCAGCAATGGGACGAGTTATGCAATGCAGTCGACGGCCAACTACACAACGCAAAATCATGGACCCCGCTCAGTATCTGTTGGACAAAACGAAAGCCAAGTGCCACCAGAGGAACTGCCTTGCACCTGTGTTACACAGGGAGCTCGAGAAGCACGCTGAAGATGCAGTGACCATCCACTTACGGGCGAAGTATTTGCCGCACACTTCGACTATTCAACAAAGCCCGTATGAGGGGGACACGAAGGCAGATATGGATAAGGATTTTAGCGCAGAAGAGATCAGGACGGCGCTGCACAACTTCCAGAGCAGATCGGTGCCGGCCCCGACGGGGTGTCGAATCGCGCCTTGAAGAATCTCGACGACCGATCCGTTAAACAGTTGACGGCATTCATCAATGATTACTGGCAGCGCAGCAGCCTCCCACAACAGTGGAAAACTGCGATAACGATACTAATCTCAAAATCCAAAAAAGCGCCGAGCCTTCATGACATTCACCCCATATCGCTGACGGCAGGACTATGGAACATGCACTGCTTAACCGCTGGCAAGCCAACTTAGGGCAGAAAAGGGCAAACACACCATCCATCATAGGATTCCGCCCACACCGGTCCACGAAACACGCAATGGTACAACTAGAACACCAAGTGATCGACGGCAAGACGAGAGGCAACAGAGAAGTTGTGGGTCTTGATCACGAGAGCGCGTTCGATAAACTCGTGCACTAGGCGATCTTACAACAGATATCGCGGCGAAACCTTGGCTTACGCACGTAAAGCTACGTGAAAAATTTCTTGACGGGCAGACGAGCTGCTTTAGTGGCAGGGGACCTCCAGCTAGAAGAGCAACCGCTGGGAAGCACTGGCATCCCACAGGGCTTGGTCATCTCAGCCACGCTTTTAAACCTGGTCATGATCGGGCTAGCGCAAAAACTGCAATAACTCGAAGTCCGGCACCCCATATACGCCGAAGACGTTACCATCTGGGTGCACGAAGTCGGCGATGGTCACATTGAAACGGCAGTGCAACTAGCGATAGGGATGATAGAGGAATACCTCGCGGGTAAGGGGTTACGATGTTCGCCGACAAAGGGGGACAAAGTCGGGGTAGTGGGAATGCGGCGACGACTAGGCGAGAATACGAAGAGATCAAACTATGCGTGAGCAACGGAGCTACGATCCCGATAGTGCAGAAAATTAGGGTCCTCGGCATGATAATCGAGGCCAACAGTGCCAACATCAAAAGAAGTACTAAACTAAAGCAAAAGACGGCTGATGCCCTGAGAATCCTCAAGAGGGTCACAAGCAGAAGAAATGTAATGAAGGAGGCGAGTCTCACACGACTCATACACTCTTTCGTCATGTTTCATATTGCGTACCCTGCGGAAGTCCACAACTTGTGTAAAGGACAAGAAGCCAAGATCAACGTCCTCATTCGCAGTGTGTACAAGATAGCACTGTGTCTGCCCGGGTCCACCAGCACGCACTGCTTGCTCCAGCTCGGGCTTCAGAACACGCTGAGCGAAATCGCTGAGGCGTGGCGCACTTCCCCACTAGGAAGACTAGCGGGCACAAGAGCGGGACGCCAGATCATGGGAAGTCTCGGCATCCGTTACCACACACAACAAGGCCAAAAAGTCGCCGTTCCGGACGCGATCAGACGAACGCTAAGAGTTGACCTGATTCCACGGAATGTCCACCTGAACCCAACCCGGCAGAAGAGTGGCCAGGGCTAGAGGTCTCCACACCCACGGAGCCGAAATGGGGACAAGGTTTGTAGACGCCGGGGAATACGCAGAACGCTCGCGATTCGCGGTTGCGGTCGTCGATTGGAGAGACAAAATGCACATATCGGCAAGTGTAGCGTGCGAGCGCGTAGAGGAAGCGGAGGAAGCGGCGGTGGCACTAGCCCTCACGGATTCGACGTACACGACGGTTCTCTGCGACTCGAGAGAAGCGGTCAGAAACTTTGCCAGAGGATGGATCTCACAGAGAACAGCCCGAGTTATGAGCAATCGCCAAGTCCAGCGGGAGGTAGAATTTCAAACCACAATCCAGTGGTTTTCGGCGCACAAGGGAGAAGTATCGGAGACACATCGCAACCAAAACGAGATGGCACACGCCCAGGCGCGCGAGCTCGCGAGCCGCGCAGGCGACAATCGTCCTTGAGACAGCACAAAAGACTGCTTGGCAAGCTACAACTAAAAAAACCAAGGCCCTCTGCCTGGCCCGCCGAACCTTCCCTCCGCCCAGCGACAAGCCGGACAGGGCGCCGGCGGCGGCCCTCAGACAACTGCAGACGATCGCCTACAATAACCTGGTACATACCCCACAAGTATATGCAAGGCCTGCCACACTGATATAGCAACTTGAACTCACATGCTCTGGGACTGTAACAAAAACCCGCAAGGTGATAATTCAGGAACCCTTCCGCCACGGTGGGCCGCTGCCTTGCGCAGCCCCAGCCTCGGCGACCAACTCTCGACCATCCTGGAGGCCAGTGAGGCGGAGGCAGCGAGGCAACACCTCGACGTACCCACGTAGGAGACCTAAGGCTCCGTCGGCGAAAGCTCTGCAGGACTATAAATATAGTCGTCACCAACAAAATCTTTTCTGGCGTGCCGTTTTTCCTTGGGCAGCCGTGATTTATGAGGGGCAAAGTAAGTCAGTCGATTTATTTATACTGTCAGCAAACATCTTCTTATAGTATGTAGTCTTAGCTCGCTTCATTTGACCATTTAATTTATTGCTGTTATTTATTTTCGGCTAAGAGATGACGTAATCCACTGCTTTCTAATCAACTTACATTGCTTTATGTTCTTGAAGTAGAAACGATTGCCATAAATTTGTACAAAGACTGTAATGAACTGTTACACGCCAGGTTAGCGTCTGTTATGTCGAAAAGAAAAGACCAGTCGTGTTCACTAATATAACGCTTGAAAGCCTGCAAGCTTTCGTGCGATATACACTGTATGACGTGTGGTTCTTATGAACATCTTTCAGTTTTAATTTTGGAATAATATGACACAAAGAACTAGGCAATGGTCACTAAAATCTGAGGTAACAGTTCCATTATGGAATGTACTAGTTTCATATTTGGAATTAAGACGTCGAGACAAGAAGATAACGTGATTCGCATTGGTGTTAATTATGTTAATAAACGCAGCAAAGGAAATCATAATCGTCAGCTCTACCGAAAGCTTACTTGTTTCAGCAGAGCTGACGAATATTCTTCATCTCTGAATTACGTTTTAGCGTCCAGATTTCTCAATCATCTATGGTTACTCATATTACGGAGACCAGGTAACATTTATGGGTTCTATCGACATGGACGGCTATCCCAACCCCACGCTTGTTTGGCCGATTCAAAGAGCAGGCGTTGAAGCTTCAAAACGCAGCTGGTTGCTAGTCTTGTGATACCAAGTCTCTGTCAGCATAACTTGGCATTTGAATTCAAATTGCTTAAAAAAGTAATCTTCTGCATCACGCTTGCTTGCTCCAGCGCGGGTGTTACGGTGCAACACTGATGTAAGAGATGCGTTCCGAAGCCTAAGGTACTGCGGTAGGACTAAATCCGAGCACTCCATTCTAAACATTGTTGAGACAGTGAAACATTCAAGCACTAAAATTATCCTCGCACGGTCACCTTCGTTGCATATATGTATGCTACCAGAATTATCATTCTGCTTCGCAAAGATTTTTCCACCGGTCATCCAGACAGATTTCAATTTGAATTGATGTTTTCCTTTGACGGCCATTTCAACTAGTTCTTTCAATGCCGGAAGAAGATGCTCATTCTATGGATTCCCGTTGAATTGTCCAGTTTTTTGTCTTTTTCTGTGGGCCTCATTTTCTTAGGGTAGTGTCACGGTTTACTTTCGATTAGAATTCGACGACAATATAAGATTGCTCAGGATTGCCGGCAGGTACACTGCGACAAACCTCGATGTGTGTTTTGGTTAAAATCTCATTAAGTGGTCTTCCAATCATCGAAATTATATCACACAGACTTTAGTTTTCACTCTTCACAACGTCCGGAACCTCAATTTTCGCACTCTTCGAGTACTCTTCTGCAAGTGCCAGTCGTCGCTCTAGTTCTGAACTTGTATTTTCTCTAGCTGCACACATTGCCCGAAGCAGTTGGCTTTCCTTTTCTTTCTGCGCATTTACTGGGTCTTGTTTATCTCATTTCTGTTTCAGTTCCTTGATTGTTTGGCGTGCATATTCGGTCCTTGAAGTTAAATCACGGTGCCCCGTTCATTACTCCTAAATTTCGTGCTTCTTTCAATGCCTTAAGTTCTCGACTCAACACAGCGCTTAATTTCTCCTGGAGCTTCACTGAGCTTTTTTTCACGCTTCAAACAAAAGAACGCGAGAACACTTTGACAGAAAACTATACAAGACAATTTATCAGTAGCGACGAAGGCGCGCAATCGTTTCAAAAATGTAAGTATTTCTAGAGACCAACCTGCCGAAAAAGGGTGGAAAAGTTTAGAAGATGTGCAAGATGCGTCGTCGCTACGGCGAAGTGCCGCGAGCAGCAACCGATGCGTTTTCTCCTATTGATCCGGTATTCCGGGATCACGCAGAAGCACTGGCTTGGTGAATGGATGAGCGTTTTCTTTGGAACGGGGTGGTGGGATGCACCCCCAAGCTCTTCCTATTATAGTGCCTAATGTCCTACCTAGGTTAAAAAAAGAAAAGAAAAACAAAACGAGATGAACTCCCACAACCAAATTTCCTGACCCCCTATTGTGAACTTTGCCTTTATATGTCTCCGTTCTTTGTCGGTTCCCTACTTTTTTCCACGAATCGTCCAATCGCCTCTTACTGATCTCTATTGCGGACATGTTTACTTTTGCCATGCTCTCGCTGAACCCGTGGCCTTCAAGGAGGCCAGTAGTGCCTAAATCGACCACTGCCAGCAGCGCCTCCTGTTGGCAGTCGAGTTCGGTTGATGGGCAGCGTAAAAAGCGCGGTGATCTGCGCTGATTTCGGTGGGAAATGCAGTGGCACAGAATCCGTAATCTGCAGCAGAAAAGCTGGCAAAGTTTAGACGAAGTTCAAGATGATTTGTCGGTACTGGTTTGTTACTTTCCTCAGAGTTCACAGAAGGCAATGACAGTATACATCCCATTGTATATTGTGCGAGCAAGCAAGCATACCGGTGATCTGATCAATATCATGAATTCTCTCCCTGGCATACGTTTTCCTGGGGTAGTTTATAATATTCCGTGCGCCGATAACCAACCGTTGTATAGACGTGAAAGTGGAAAGTTTTGCAGGTGTCCCAAGCAGCACAAGAATGATGTCGTCAAAGGCCAGGCAGTTACCAATGCCCTCGCAGAGCACGCCGAGAAGAGAGGTCACAAAATAATCCGAGACGACGCACATGTCGTGGCCACAGAGAACTTGACAACCAGGCTGAATCTAGAATTACTAATAATTGAAATGACAAACAACAGAATCAATAAATTATCTTGCAGATCAAACAGTAGTTTCTCCGGAACATTGCGCGATGCGCTCTCGACAAGAACCTTCTGCTTAGCCGACTTTTCATTGTAAACAAAGGATGCATATTTATCCCGCAACCTCCTTTTATTTGGTTTCGACTATGGTCAGGGACCTCCTTCACTTTTAACTCTGCATATTACACAAGAATAGTGGTCCCAACACATGTTATACTCTCCGCTACTCGAATATGTGAAGAATACCAAGTTGACATCTCCACATAAGAAACTTACGTGAGTCTTAAGCAAAAATAAAGAAACGAGGCAGCTTCGAAATTTGCCAAAATTTAAAGTGAGATTATTTTCCTTTAAATATAGAACCAGCTTTTCTAGAATCGTCTTCGACCTGCCAAAAAATTCTCGATCAGTTTATCTGTTTATGAACATGCTGGTACGATCGCCATACATCTTCAATTTATTGTTATTACAGATGCAGTCTATTTAATTGATACAGGCACTAAAAATAGCGCTGCAAACTTGCTTCTCTGAAGTATACTACAAATTATTTCTTTTGAATTAGATTCAATACCATTTAATGACACTAACTCACGCCATTGCTGTAGCAATAACCTAAAACTCAAAGGTGAGTCCTCTAACAACATACATTTCAATTATTTAAGGGAGGATAATGCAAATAATATAGTCAGAGGCCTGTACGACGTCGATGAAGATACTTATGATCAACAGGTTATCCTAGAAATTATGCGAAATGTGGTCTTAGACATGAGCTTGGCTAACTTTGTACTACTATTTTGCGGAACGCTATATTGAGGGGGGACATTTTTTTACAGAGGCTGCTCAGCCAGTGAAATATTACATTAGAAAATAATTTATGTGATTCTACGCGCCGAAACCACAATATCATTAGAGGTACAGCGCAGTGGGGAACTAATTAATTAGCCTAAGGGCAGCAGGGACTTTATCCCACGCCCTCAGGATTAGCACCGCTCCATAGCCACTACACCACTATTGTATGAAAATATTCTCTACTCGAGAACCTTACAGAATAAAGACAGAACAGAAATTGTTCGATGGGTTTTTATGTCAAGGTCGTCATCCTTTTCTCAATTTGTAGACAGCCGCCAGTTTTGCAAGTTGAGGTATTGACATCTTGAGAAGAACAAGTGACGACTTTATTAGACATTTACAAACATTTTTTGTCAGCGTTTCACTAGACGAAGGGTCCCTATAGTTATAATTTCATTATAAATGAGGCACGGACATAGAAAAATAAAGTTTATATTGTTGGACAAAGATGCAGACATAGTTCTTCGAAATGTAAACAGTCGTTTATTTAGGAAGTAGGTGTAGAATCACAATATTGTGGCCTAGCCTGACAGGGGAACAAGTGCTTTTTGCTTAGACCAATCATTTGAATTTCGCCTTTCTCTGTGCATCAGGCATCAATGTTGAAAAAAATGTTGCTCTGCTGAATCTCATGAGAACTGAAGAAGTTTCTAGCGAGAAAACATGCTGTCGTGATGCTGCGTTTCAGGCAGAAATGCCATCCTGGTTTTAGTTACAAGTGACAGATAAGCATGACACAAGAATGCATAGCACGATACACTGCTACAATGAATTTCAAAAAATAGAGAACGGTTCACACATGGAAAACTGTTTCTGCGCGACTCTGCCCACCGATATAAATTTTTGTAGAATTTCTGCACATAATTGGAAAGTGAGATTTACCATTACTTTTTGGCTGCGTCTCGCAACATTGCGCTGTATGGTGGCGTAGCATCACGTAGAAGTAATGGCAACTTTTTTGTCAGACTACCCTTTAGTGAATTGCATAGCATATGGCGGGTTACCGGACTGAAACAAGACATAAAATATGCTGTTCTAGTGTTTTTGCACGCACTGTACAGAGTTGATCTTTATGCTGTGCAGTGCACAAAGCATCAAGGCCAGTTAATATGCAGCAAGTCATCTACTTGTCCCCATGTGACATAATCAAACTTTCTCACATATTTAATGAGAAAAAATGAATAATGTGTAATTTACAAGAACGACAAATATCAGCAAAGGTGGTTGTAGATGCATCATGAATGTGATTGCTGGCACATCCACAGCAGGCCAGGTTGCCCGGGTAAATTTTATTTCTCCGGTGAGCAACAGCTTCCAACAAAAGTTTGCTGTCGTATTGACGTAGGGCACGTTTGAAGGTTCTTGTAGACACAGGCAAGGAAAATCGACGCACTACAGATATAAGCAAGAGGCACAATGAAAGTGCGTTTGAGTCGGGCTCACTCACAGAGCACGATAGACAAACTAGACAGTTTTAGTTCAGCGTTTGCAACCGAATGTAAAAGAACTACCTACGCAAAGAAATAGCGTCGCCCTCATTATGCATGCTCGGAAGGTTATTGGGTTTCTGCGGTTTACGTGCACTATCATACCACACGTTATTTGACGAGTTTAACGTCCGTAACGTTTACGGACGCTAAGAAATAGCGTTTTCGAACATGGCGTCACCCATGGCTCCCGCTTCAGCGTGAATTCTAGTGATGGCTACGCTCTCACTCGCACTGATCGCTAGTAACCATTGTAATGAGCTTTCACTTTCTCTATACTCCCCTGAAATGTTAGTTATGAGCACATAACACGTCCTTTTTCTGAGAACGATCGGCAATTCTGGCGCCAGTACACCTAACGAGACGCATCCACATAGCAACAGCTGGATGGTTGCTAATGGACGATCTTGGCTTGGATACGTTTGCCACAAGGACTAGACGGCGACCTGTTTTATAACGTTTTCTTTACGTTTGTGTTTGCGTAGGGTAAACTAAAAGACTTGAAAGAACACGCACCGTGACGTCCCGCAAATGTGATTACGTTTAGCGTACGTAAGGCGACAAACGCTATTCTAAAACTCTACTAAGTCATTCGAGATAGCGTTACTCAAATGCGAAAAAGCCGCTATGAAAGAAGCAATCCTCAAACTTACGGTCGCCATCACCAAACTACAAAACAACTGGAGCATGCGCGCCGCAATTATGCCCGCCGCCGAGAACGCCGCCAAAGCAGTAGCCCTGTCATCGCTGCCGCAAACTGTTAACGCCGACAGCACCGACGGCGAGAGCGCGCCCAATAAACGCGCCATCGCTCGCGCCCGACCAGAACTGAAACCGGAGTTAGAGAGAATGAAAGTGCGCTCTCGGCCGATAAAGAGAGCCTCCGCTTTCTCGGAGAGAGTATGGCCCATGTAAAGTTCACCCTCATGGCCCAGGGAAATCGTTTGGGGACAGTCAAGCATTATCTCGAAAACGTGGTCGAAAACAATGCCATTGCCCCGGTTTAGCCGGTCTCGCCACAACACCCCACGCCCACTCCACCCCCAACGCGGCCTCTTCCAACTCTCGTGCGGCCGGGCCGACCCTCTCAAGCATCAAGATGGCCAGGCCAGATGAAGTATTCCGCATCTGGCAGTGGAATTAGAGGAGTTTTACTCAGCGGAAATCCTCCCGCAGCAATACCTACACAGCCACGACGCCAAACCCGCCGTAATTTTATTTCAAGCAACTCTCACACACACTGCCACGTTCACCGGTCTCCAATGGTTAGCCGGTGCCGAGGGAGGGCGTAGTACTGCCATGCTGGCCCCTAAAAAGCTCACCTGGCTTGCGAACTACCTCGGCACGTCCGACGTGGATAACGTCATGACGAAGATTCTCCCAAGCAACGCGTCCCGACAAAGTGTGTACATGCTCAACATGTACAGCAACCACAGACAAAAGAGCCAACGTTTCTGACGCCTATTTCATAAAGCCATCCGTCTTGCGGGCAGAAATCCGCTCGTGATAGCGTGCCACTTTAATCCTGCGCGTCGCACACGCAGTTACGTGTAAGACACCCCCAAAGGTACCACGCTGTGGCAGCACGCGTACGACCTGGATCGCGCCCAAGTGACGGACAAGGTGTTCCCTACCCGCACCGGCACGTGCACTCTCAGAGACACCTCCCCGAATCTCTGCTTCGTGCCGAACACAGCCGATGCCCGCTGGTTCAATCTCGCGGAGGATCTTGGCAGTGGCCATCTCATACTGGCCATGCACTTACCTACTATCGTTCGGAAGCCCAAGTCGTACACATAGGTCGACTGGGACCTCTTTCGCAAGACTTGCGCCACACGACTCCCTCCCGGCACTACCCAGAATCTCGAGACGAGGACGGCTCAGCTCAAGGCCGACGTTTGTAAGGCCACGAAAACTGTCAGCACGTACATGCCCACAGAGATAGCCGCTTCGCCCAATTGCATGAGGCTAAACTGTCCCTACTGACCCAATGGAAGACTCAGTGTCTAAACCTCACGCTCCGAAAATGCATTGCAGAACTGAACAAGAGCACAACGGGACACTGCAGCACCCTATTCAAACTGCAGTGAGACGAGGTCGGTAACTCGTTCGATGGACAGGTCCTCAATGGGAAGACTTGGAACCTCCGCAAACACCTGCTCGGCGACACCAACAATCACATGAACCAGCTCCACTCGTTCACCAAAGTGTTTCACCAGGCCAAAGGTACTGCTTCGCCGGAAGACGTCGCCAAGACCCTTGTTCAAAAGTACCTGCAGATACTCACAGGCCCGTCGACCCTACATCGCCATTACACAGGTATACTGACAACACTCTCCTCGACGCCAAATTTTCCGTCGAAGAGGTGTACCGGGCTCTCCACTAACTCAACGGTTGTTCCGCCCTCGGCACCGATGGCATAACCAAGAAGCTCCTGCGAAACTCAGACAACCCCTCGATCGTGTATCTCAGGGACGCCATCAATGACGTGTAAGGGTTGGACGAGCTACCCGACGCCTGGAAACTCGCCCAGACGATCCTCATTCCAAAACCGGGCAAGCCCCATCTCGCTCACGTCGTGCGTGGGTAAGGTGGCTGAGCATGTCATACTCAACCGAGTCGGCCGGTATCTCGAAGAGCAAGACTTTTTCACACACCGCATGATCGGTTTCCGACCCGTTCTCTCGGCGCAGGATACAATACGTCTCCTGAAACACCAGATCATAGACGCCGGGGCCACTTGGGATACCCGCACCATGTTCGGCCTCGACCTGGAGAAGGCGTTCCATAACATCGAGCAATCGGCAATACTTAAGGCGATCGCGGACCTAGGCCTTGGGCGCCGGTACTACGAGTTCGTCAGCTCCTTCCTAACCCGTCGCAAGGCCATGCTCGATGCCGGAGACCTCACGTCGGAAGAAGTCCAGCTCGGACAGCGTGGCAACCCTCAGGGCTCCGTACTATCGCTGACGCTATTTAACCTGGTGATGATCGGGTGCTCCGAACTCCTATCGAAGATAGAAGGCCTCAATCATACAGTATACGCGGACGACCCGGCCATCTGGTGCTCCGCGGGGTCGGACGGCTTTATCGAATCCGCTCTGCAGGAAGGATTCGAAACCACCAAGTCCTACCTCGAACTCACGTGCCTCAAGTGCTCCTCCGCCAAATCGGAGCTGCTCCTTTACTGTCCAAAACGACAAGGCAAAAGGACCAAGGGGTAAAAAGCCATCTACCTAGCCTAACATCAGCGCCCGCACCAGAGACGGTCCCCCATCCCCAGGGCCGACTCCATACGACTCTAGGAATGACAATCGAGGCGGCCGGATCAAACATTCAAACGGCCCACAAGCTGGCGACCAAGACGGGAAACCGATACGGCTCATATGCAGAGTGGGGAACCGTCACCACCGCCTCAAAGAAGACAATCTGCTACGTCTCGTACGTGCGTTTGTCCTATGTGACTGGACCTACGTCGCAGTAATGCAGGAAGGAAATCAATCGGAGCGTGACAATTTCTATACACGCATCAGAAAGTAGGGAAGCGGTCGCTCCGGCTCCCGGTCACTATGCCGACGCATTAACTCCTCGTGTTCGGGTTACACAATACGCTCGAAGAGACCGCAGAGGCTCAGACGAGAGCGCAAGTGATGCACTTGATGACCACCAAGAGGGGCCGACAGATCTTGCGCGTGCTGGGCAACTACACACCGAACAACGAGGATCCACCGGAGTTTACGCCGGTTCCCCGCGAGCTTCGCAACCCAATCAAGATGGCACCCATTCCACAAAACCAACATCCGGAACAGAATCAAGGCAGGCGCCTAGCGCGGGCGACCGCATTCCTCAAACGCATATACAAGAAAGCGGACGACGTCGCATTCATGGACGCCTCCGCCTACTGCGGCAACCGAGCCTTCACCGCAGTCTCGTCCTCGCAGCGGACCTTAAACGCCACCACGGTACCCACACGTGACCCCGAGGTGGCGGAGCAAGTGGCCACAGCCCTGACAATGCTCGACGACAAGGGAGAGGTAATATTCAGCGACTCGAAACGGACCATCAAAGTGTTTGAGAGAGGAGTCGTTTCCGACCAGGTGTTACGCATCCTTTGCCTAGCTTATCCAAGCACCCTCAAGCACCACACCCTCATCTCGTTTCCCGCCCACCTGCGTTGGATCCCAGGCGCTCGGTCTAACCTCAAAGAGACAGCCCACGACGTTGCGCGCGCGCTTACTGACCGCGCCGTCACCCCGGGCAACCACGTCTCGACGAGTTGGAGGAAAATGCCCCAACTCCTGGCCCCAGTAACCTACAAGGAAATCACTAAACACTTTTACTTTGGACGACGTCTCTTTCCGCCCCCTCACCCCAAACTAAACATACTGCAGGCGCTAACGCTACGCTTGTTACAAACACATGCCTATCCCAACCCCACTACGTTACCCATCATCTACCCGGACGTCCATCCCAACGACGCGTGTCCCTCGTTTGGCAACATTCCCACACCTGTACGTGTACGTGGCGCACTAGTACGTGTACGTCATCCTCCGGCTGGGAGCGCTGCCGCCGCGAGGAGAATGGACAAGGCGTTCGGTGTGAAAAATCTGATTTTTCCGCGGTGTGTAGCGATGTAATACTTTACAGACGGGATGGCTATCGCGCATTTTATGCGGTGCGCTTGTTAGCTCAAAATGACCAGCCCTGGTGAGAGACCCTTTATTGCACAAATCTTTGTGCAATAAACGTGGGCCAATTGTGGGCCAGTCGTCTCATCGGCCCGGAAGGCGTGCATGCCGCACGCATTGTTCACTGCACGCACCATTCCCATTGTGACCTCTGTGCAACGCTGTTGCCGAGACCGTGGCCAATCGACCGTTGTAAGAACCTCTTTCTGAGGGAGTAATTACTTGATTTTTGGTCCGCAATTACTACGCTATCGGTCTTTCCAAAGTGTGTACGCATGTACGAGCGGTGGACTGGGCAATGTAGCATAAGTCAACCATCCTGCCACCTTAGCTCGCAAGTGCTGCCTGCATGTTAGTTTTTAATTGCTCCCGTTGTGTTGGGCTGTGCTACTTTACGCGGTGTACGATGGACATACGTTTGTAGCCCTCTCCCGCGTAGCGTTTTTTTTAAATGTTTTAAGCAGAGTAGCAAACACCTTTATCTGTGGTTAAATAAAGAGAGCGTAGATCAGGCACAATGCTTGAATAGCTGGCGGGCCACTTGCCCGACGTTCCTCGTACAGGATCGGCGATTGGTGTGCCAGCGAAAAAAAAAAACAGTTATAGGGTTTTCAGTGCCATAACCATGATCTGAACTCAAATCAAAGCTCTTTCTTGTAATCAAATCCTGCCCAAATTCTATCACTCGAAGCTGCAAATGACACGTGCTGCAGCACACGCAAAGAAGTGAGAGTTACTGCGGGTGCTGTAGTTTATTTTTACTCTTATTAAGAAGCCATATCACACAGAACAATTTAAAATGCAGAACTTACTGTATACCGTCTTGAATACGTTTGAGCATCAGGGAAGCCACGAAGAACGTACAATGTTCTTGTGACATTTTTCTCGTGTATGGAGTATTGGTAAATGGTGACACAGCAGATCTAATTTGGAATTTCCTGCCAAGGTACTGAGTACCTGCAATTTTAAGCTTTTGTACGTCTTCGTGAAAGTAAATACTAGCAGCGGTAAACCTTCAGTGTAGGCAGGTGTTGAAAAACACGTAGCAATAGAGGCAATTTATCAGTCATCAGTGCAAAAATGCCCCACCGTAGGAGGCCAAGTAGCTATTGTGTAATAAAATGATCCCTCGTAATAACGCATTTGTAAATTACTGCGTTGACTACAGAAGGTACAGAACATTAGCGTACGCTGAAGGTGTATATGAGGTCCCATCGTGCAGGTAACAACAGACGAGATAGGTATACCGAGCCGTCAGTATAGTGTAAAGGACGAAATAAAGGAGTTTTAGGCTGGTAGCGCAGCTCAGAAAGAGCAAAAAAGGAAGGAGGTAGGGGTAATCAAAGGGAATGGAAAACAGAGTAGCGCTCACTCTGTTTTCCGTTCCCTTTGATTACCCCTACCTTCTTCCTTTTTTGCTCTTTCTGAGCTGCCTTACCAGCCTAAAATGGTCATGACATACCAACTCGCCCAAACTGCCACGCTCTTGAAATAAAGGAGCATCGACTCAATCGAAACGGTGATTGGCAACTACACATTAGGCCAAACACAGACATTTATTATTAACTACAAGCAGTCGTGAAAGCAATAAGAGGAGAACCCCTTACTGCAAATTCTGCAGCTAGTTTCAACTGGAGCAAACGCGCAATATTGACGTGAACGACAAAATAATTTGACATTAAAAGACACAACTAAGCATTACAGATTTTTTTTTTTTGTTCTGCTGTGTAGCACAAGCGCTAGAACATGCACCCACGCAAGCACGTCAAAAAATATCCCACGCAATAATAAAGTGACATGAAATAGGGCGAGTTCTGCCTGGTTCATGATCATGGCCAGAGCGTTCTCTTTTAATTCACTCCCTCCCGTTTTTCGTGTTAGGTTACCCATAAAGATCATAACCCGCGTACAAAAAATAAGGGGACAAAACCCAGCCGGCCAGAAGTGTCAGGCCACCAATAATTTTCGCGGTTAACGTTTTAATAATGAATCATCTCGAAAAACTAAAATATTATTGAGAAAAAGGTCCAGTTGAAAAATTTCGCTGAACGTAAAGTGTGTTATCTAAACCTGCAACATACAAAGGGGCATCGAACACAAGAAAGATGGCGAGCGTAGATCTCGCCATTGTCGTTGTGTGTGCCATTGGCAAAGACACAGAATACGGCCAATATCACTAAGTAGTAATCCAAAACACATGGGAAACGTCCTGAGCTAAGCTAAATGATGCCCGTTAATATCGAAAAATTGTACAAAACAGATGAGAATGGCATACGGATATCATATCGTACCTAACCGAGTTCATAATTGAGACATCAAGAGGTTGCATGCCCCAGCGGCCTTCTTTTTTTCGAAATTTCTGCCCTCAATGTGGCCAGCACAGAACTGTGTACTTCACAAATTTAGAGTCTGCCCTTGACTACCGCCTAAGTTAACTAATCGCAGTGCGCATGAACACAATTATAATTAAAAATTATGGTGTTTTACGTGCCAAAATCGCGTTCTGATTATGAGGCACGCCGTAGTAGAGGACTCCGGAAATTTCGACCACCTGGGGTTCTTTAACGTGCACCTAAATCTAAGTACACGGGTGTTTTCGCATTTCTCCTCCATCGATATGCGGCCGCCGTGGGTCATTTCATTAACTATGTATGTGCAGTTCAGTCCACTTATAACAATATCAAGAAGAACGAAAAATCCGATTGTTACAGCCGATCATCGCTATACCTCAAGTGCCATAAGTTTGCCACTTACGATAAAGAAAAACTGACATTGAAACTTAGGCTGTGAAAAATTCCGCGACCTCGTGCTCAGCAGCTCCACACCATAGCCACTGAGCAACCACGGCGGGTCACAATTATAATGATGGCTTCGTACATATGAAAACCATGAAGTGCAATAATAGTGCTTGCAATATTTGTGCTTTTGAAAAATAGAACATTGTTGAAATTCAGTGATTGTATTCGTTCCGCATTTTTTGCCGCCCTTTGTCTCGTTTTACGCTGTTTAACAAGTTCAGCAGAAGAACCCCAAAATGAACATATTTCCACTCAATGTGAACTTGATGGGGCATACACTTCTTCTAGGAGAGTGGGAAACGCTTTGCAACTTTTGCGAAAGAGGACACTACTAACAAATATGCTGATCTCTCAATGTCACTTAGCCATCCACAATGCCAAAATGAAAGCCTTTCTAAAAGTCATGGGGAGGGTGGGGGGCGGGGGTGCTTGGTAAGCTAGAAAAGACGAAAAATCATAAGACGACACAAGACGCCGTCTTGAAGTTGCCGCAGCAGCTCATCGTGGCGTAGTGAAGTTTGACGGCGTCTGCTTAGTCCTAGTTAATTTTATGAATAAAGTT
The DNA here is from genome assembly GCF_023375885.2 of Dermacentor andersoni. Lineage (NCBI taxonomy): Eukaryota > Metazoa > Arthropoda > Arachnida > Ixodida > Ixodidae > Dermacentor > Dermacentor andersoni. Next base: position 56,201,669 of record NC_092820.1, read on the forward strand.
GGACTGCATTGTATTCCAAAACAGCCGAACACTGAACTTAGGAAATATAATTTGCTAATTTCCGTGTTCACTGTACTTAGCCGCGCCACAACGGACGAAACACGATTGCATAGTTGAAAATTCATGATCATGCCTTGTTCTGCGTGAAAGTCAACCCATGTTTTCATGCTCATTTTCGCTTCTATATATCAGCATAATCAAGCGAAACTGACAGAAAAGAAGCCTATGAAGGTAACGTAATCAGTGTTGGCTGAATAAATATTCCTTTTGGTCTCCTCTCCAAGGATTTTGTTTTTTTTGTTTCCGCCGTCAATTACCTTATGCTATTGAAACACAACCTGCTGCGCAACAGGCATAATATGATTCTTATTGCCTTGAAATTCCTATTTCAGTAATCCGGGAAAACTTCTCACGCTGTTAATAAAATATGCCTAAATATGTACTTTTTCTAAGGTAACTAATCCATACCGGAAATCATAGAAATCACGCTCCGTAATTCAACAAAGTGCAAACAACGGTTCGAGTTTTCTTCAGCTACGAGACTGCAAAATCCACTACGCATGCTATTACCGTATGGAAATATGCAGAAAACTAGTATGCACTAAGTATTCCTAAAAATAGTAACTAGCCATACTCACTAAACATTCGGTACACACCAGTCATAACAAGGCTCATATTCTCTGTAAGGGCAAAATTCCTGCAACCTTAAATTCTCCTTAGGCAATCTGGACACATGGTAAGAACTTTATGTAACAAGTCCACAATAAGAAAACGAGGATTCGGAAATCCCTGTTCAGCAATTATTACGCACAGACTTAAAAATGTGCCTTCACATTAACCGCACACATGCATCCAGCCACTGGAAACAAATTTGTCAGGAGGAAGTCATGTTTACATTAAATATTAAAAATTATCGCAAACAGTAATAAAGAAATATTTACTAACGACACTACTGGCTACTGATTCATTACTATAAGTATATATTGTGTACAAATCTATTTCCCAGTTTTCAATGGTTCTGTACTTACCTATTTTATGGGCAACCTTTATTTATTGTTTATTCTATATCTTCCTTTGTCTTCTTTTTTTCTCCTTTCTTAGGCATTTCAAATGTTTTGTCGCATAGTCTATATAACATTTGTATTTTGCGTGTTGTAAGCATATATTTATTTCTAATTATCTGTTACATTAACCCCGTGTTCTTTGACATGTGTCATTCCTATGTTCCATAACGTGTCAATTACTACATATTAATTTATTGATACGCTGTATTGGTTTCATTTGCTTGCGTTTTGAACTTCAAAATTGTAAGCAACATTTTGTATTTGTTTATGTTTTCATTAACTTCGCGTTTTCTGATGTCTGTCGCTGCTATGTTGCCAAAACGTATTAATTCATGCAATGTTAAATTACTAATGGGAGGTCCCCCTGACAGTTCTTGTAACTCCGGAACCTCCTTCTGTACTAATGACGAATGACGAAATAAAAAAAAAAAAGCGTGACATATATCCGCCAATTAAGCGAAAAAGTTATTAGGAGAAATTTTGGCTTCTGCCTATTTTTTGGTCTTGTATTAATTTGCGTAGCGTAACTTAGCTACTGCAAACTGCCAGTCATTGCAAGGTTGACAAAGGGGGGCTAGTAAGCTCTAACTCTTAAAACGTAGAAAGTAACTTCTTTCGAGTGTTCCCCACTTTTGCTCGAAAATTGCCATAGAAACAAAAATAAATTTTTGGTGCAGAAAGGCAAACGCACCACTGAAATAAATCGCAAGCGAGAAGCTGCAGTCCTTTCATGCCTCTCGTAAGGAAAGAAAAAACACGAGAACGAATCGCCAAAAAAAAAAAAACTGCTTTGAATTGCGAACTCGGATTTGATCCCCGTTTCTTCGTTTCAGAGCAATAGACTGTCCTCGACTGACCGCACTTCAATGGAAAGTCACGCTTCTTTCACCCGAATCCGTCGGGCTGAAAGAACACGAGAAAATACGGCTGGTTGCATCTGGAGCTCACTGCCGTCTCATTCACCGTAAAGTGCGATGAGGCGTATAAAGGCGCACTCTTACGATGCCGACTGAAAGGTCTCGTGAAAGCACTAATTAAGTGATGAAACGCGTAAAACTGCGAGCTTTAGTGGATCTGTGAGCAATACACCGCGCAGTACATAGCAACATGAGCTATATTAGGTACCTATTTATTAGAAGGTATATACACGTCTCTAGAGTGGGCATTCAGTGCAAAGAAAGTGTCATATCAGATAAATGTGTATGAAAGGAATCCTACTTCAGAGGTAAAATAAAATAAGGGGATTCCAAGACAATGAATAATTCTACAATAGGAATTTACAGGATGTGCGCAGTCATTCGACTCCATAGATTTACGGTTTCGGGAAAAGCTGTACATGAAAATGTCGGTCCAATAATGAAGCACGGGTACATTTAATTTTGGGCTTTTGATGATGCATGGTGATATAGGAAACGCTAATTAACCGTTTGAGAATGCGCACGATTATAACGATGGCTTGTCCTCATTGCTCTCTAAACATAAATTTCGGCTGGGTGACTAATTCCGACATGCTGTTGCAGACGGCTGCGCTTCGCTCTCCATTCCGTCCACTGTGCGACTCAAAGAAACAAGCCATATCATAAGAAGCCAACAAACACTGGCGCGAAGGACAACATACGGGAAATTACTTGTGCTTAGTAGATGAAATTAAGAAACGCTAAACGAATAAAGATGAAGCATTTCTCAAAGAAACACGAGAATTTAGGTTCCCCTCGCTATAGAAAGTCCGGCAGCATGTCACGCACCTGTAACACATGAATGCAACAGACTGCTGCACACTTGGCAATGCGCCGTCTCGCACAGTCGCGTTTCTGCTTTCGCAGTTCCGCTTCGTCGGCTCGGTTTCGACGCTTAGCTGCGGCTTCGCGCGCTCCAATAATGGGCCGAGACTTGCGCCGACGACGTTTCTTTCAGACTTTACGTTGCATTCTCTCGGCAGGGCACTGAAACGTGCGCTGTTTTGGGTGTTGTATTCGTGATTTCAACGAGTGTGCGTGCTGTTCGTAACACTTTAGGCATCACTTGTAGCCTCAGCCTTACGGTAGTGTGAGAATTGCTGATGATGATAGTATTTGTACCCTTGGACCTGGCGACGCATTTTTTTTTCAAGGCCATGAGCCACCTAAGGCTCTCGCCCTAACGTTATAAGGTATCGTTGTGTGACTCCGTTATCCATGAATAGCAAAACGATTTGGCATCGTAGAAAGCAGAGAGGCAGACGCGGTGAAGCTGTGTTTTCTTGACCTTGTTACCCTCTCTTTATTTTAGTGCGCCAGCTTTTTTTTCGCTAGTCTAATATAGTAATTAAATAATAAGTTTATTTCCAGGTAAACATACAGTGCAATAGCAAGCCTGCTTAAGCATTAATGCTTGTGAGTGTAGCGGGGCAGTGCAGTGTTGTTGCATCAGTGCAGAGGCATGCACAAAAAATAAAAATTTACACATGATATTAGCAGCACATATTGTTCAGATCATAAGGAAGCAAAGGTTTCGGAGGTTTCGATTCGATTTCGTTTTTCAACGAAATAGGCACTATTTTTAGGTGCCAGTATTTTTCGAAAGGCCTTTAATTATTACGAAAACTCAAATTATGCTCAGTGAAATATGCAAAGTAAGGCAAGTGCACAATAAATATTCTGCCGTGGTCATATGAGGCATAACACTTGAGGAGTTACGCAGTGGTGCGAGCTGCGTCGCTTAGCAGTTGTTTGTCGTATAAACCGCAACAGATGACAATCTCCGAAGAGTCTTGGGTATGCCAGCTAAGCACGTATTTGATCGTAGCGCTTCATTTGTATATTAACTAGGCAACGCTTCGCAAAATGCAAACAATCTCAGAGCCTGGCTAGGGCTGTTACGTTAAGATACAAACATTGTTTGATAGTAGCTGTGAAAGTACCTCTTCATTATTCCAATCTATTAGATATTCAATTCCTTTAAATTCGCTTTGAGCAATTTTAGGTTCGGATTTGATTTGGTGTGAAAAATTACCATTTGAACGCCTCTAACAAGATGTCTAATAAAGTCATATTTTACTTCTTGAACAGCGAGCGAGTAATGGAAATTTCAGCTGGTTACCATTGAATCGGAAAGGTGGCTTGACGATGACATCAGAAATGGTTTAAGCTCATTACGATTTTTTTTCTACTTCATCGCTGCTCTGTGTTGCAGAATAATACAACACAAAGCGCAGTCTGATGTATTTACACGTTTGCAAAAGAAACTTCATCTAAAACATCGAAGCCTATCCCTTGATTTTTCTTATAAATCTGGATTCCCCATTCTTAATGCTGCCTATAAGCACTAAATTATCTATATCTTATTTGGTAACACAGTTCTGAGCGATAACCTGATATACAATAACAGAATACAGAGCAATAGAGAAATATACATAAGAAATTCGGGAACGACGGGGTTCGATTGCATAACAGGGGATTCCTTTACCTTTTATTCTGCCTAAATTTCATGCGCGTGATTGAATCAGCATAAACTGCAGCATTCTGGTCGTGACAAAGTGCCCGAATTCCTTGTTCGCATGTGGAAATTTAATAGCCCAATTTATGTAGATTTCGCCTGCTGTGACAGGCGAAATGTCCTTGCAGAAAACGATGTTTATATATAGGAAACGGAGTTCAGCATAGGGCAAATCAACAGGAGTTCCTAATTGAAGAGTGCGATGCTCTTACCAAGTGAACTACCGCGGCGCCACTTTTCCATCCACATTGGGATGTATTTATGCTTATCTATTAGAACTAACCCAGGCGGTGTTAGCCCACGCCACCACTCACGGCCTCGGCGGCGTATGTGCAAAATCCATTTCAGCCGCAGGCGTCCAATGTGCAATAACTTTTTATGTAAAGGCAACTGGTCAATAAACGCCCACATGCTAACTGGAGGTATCAAATCTGGTGGATTCAAGGGACTCGCAATGTAATGAATGAGATAAAATAAAATAGAACTACGGTCCTGATTTTTGTTCGTGAAATCATAAAAAGCCACAAATCAATAACCCGAAGGACAGCGTAGAAGTCTAATCAGTGCGCCGTTTCTTTGATCCAGGGGCCATCTGAGAGCATTATCCTCTGAATACCACGAGAGTCATAAGGTGTTGCCAGAAGCATCGTACAAGGGAATGGTAATTGTCCCATGTGAATGAAATCAAGACTGTCGAAAGCAGGCCGTAATTCACCTTCGAGGCAATGATGGCCTACCTGCCCGCGTCCGGCTGTTATCATCATCGCAAAACCAATGCTAGGGCGCTGTAACGTAAAGCTATTCCAAAATTTTCTATTCCAATTCTGCAGTCATCCCTCGACGATTGGTCAAAAACTCTTTGGACCACCCCCACTTCGCCTGTCTGTTGCCCGACGTCACGAAAACCACGATGGCTCCCCATCTCAAAAGACGTGTACACACTGATTATGCATGATTGGTAAGCACAAAAAAAATTATTTTAGTGATTGGACGCGATTTCGCCATTAGTCCTCGGCTATTGGTCAAAAGTTTTCGGGCGATGTCCACTTCGGCTGCCTGTCACGCGGCTTCACAAAACCGCGAGAACTCACCAGGTCAACCTGACGTGTACGCGTTAAAGAAGCATCAATATGCCGAACAACGCTGAATTTTCTTCTGCATAGCCGCAGGCTGCCTCGTTCCGAAAACAATAAGAGATAGCTCCCACCGATCGCTCAGCAACTGGCTACTCTTACCTGCCGGAGAGCATGTTTTTTTTTTTTCAGACAATAAGCTTTTTGCGTGGCCGTGTAACGTTTTCAAACACTTTCAGCACCTTGACAACTTCATTCTGGCAACTCCTTTTGCTGAAGGTTCGTTTTAGTGGCATTCTTAACCTTCCGTTGCATAGCATCGTGATTTTCGACCAGCCGCTGCAAGCCAAGGAAGGGAAAGCGGGCCAATCACAGACGCCGGCACCACCCTCTTCATCCGGTTATCGATTTTTAGTGTACTGGCTCGGCCCCATTCAATCCCTCTCCATTTGAGTGTGCTCCTTGCCCCTTTTCAGCCAATTAGACAAGAGAAGCCGCTCAGTGTAGGTAATGTTTTTCTGTTTTCAAGGAAACAAAAGTGACCCCCTATGATTGAGGAGAGAGTTTGAATGGTCTGCGTCAGCGGTTACGTACATTTGACGTCAGGAGATTGCAATACAAACATATTGTAATAGTTTTGCGTTAGAAGGTCCCTATAATGCGCAATAAAGCAGAGCAGACATTTGGTTGACGCCATGACACGGTTGGCTTCGCTTTTGCTGTTTCCTTCGCAATATTTACGCAAGAAATTTTGTGTGTTCAGTGTCGATATTGCCTTGATTGCCTAGTTACTAAATGTAAGCTTTTTCTAATTTACGCTGTGCACATCGATATATACAATTGGCTTATTAGGTAAAACGGAGGTGCATAAAAATGTCTAAATGTTTGAACTAACTTGTTTATAATTACTCGAATTTTACCTTAAGGTATGCTCTCCTGCCTTATCTGAAAAGAAAGGGATAGCCTGGGTACGCTAAAACGCGTGTAATCATTTAAATCTATCACGTCTGCCACTAAAGCTATCTTATTAGCATCATCTGCAGGGACAAACAGTTTCCGGTAGCAGAAAATCCCCTTATTCTTCGCAAGGACACGCATAAAAGTGCATTGCCACTATGCCTTCGTTCACGCAACAGAACGACATAAATCCACGGCCTTGAGAGTCCGTGATACAATAATAAAACAGAAGGAACGGTGGGTTCTTTTAATTCCATCATTTTTTATATCGCCTGTGGTTCCATGGCGAATGCTTAGGCACATCTACGTACTGTCTCTTGAGCGTGTGGTCGCATGAATGTACTAACGTTTCTCCTCTTTTTCTTCTAATCCTCTTCTGACGCAGTTCTGCTGTTCCACAGGGCACCGCAGTCAACAAAGCCTAAACTCTGCCTTTCGCTCATATCCTTCGCTTTCTATGATTTTTTTGCTGTCGCTTTCATACTAGCGAAACATCGGGGCTTAATACCTTTACGCAGAACGCTACCCAGTGCTCAGTATTAAAGCGCTTTGGGTCACCTACGCATTCCTAAGCCTTTGGATAAATCTGATGAAAGCATTTCGAAGTTTAGTCTTAGCTCTACACACTCCATAAGCTAAAGCTTAGCTACTTGTCAATGTTTTTTTGTTGTGATGGTGTTTGTTATTTGTTATACAATTTGTATTATTTGCTATGGCATATTTTGCACTTCCTAGACAAAAATATTATGCAGACAGCAAGGAAGCTTGTAACAGATGTAAGTGAATAGGTTTATAGCCCTGCCAATGTATCTGCGCAACATTGCGAATAAATAAAATGAACCGAAAGAAAGTGGAAGCGGTTATGCGGAATACTTCTTCATTGTTCTGATCTTTAAATTATTGCATAGTGATACATATTAGTATTCGACGAGTAAAGTAGGAACTTTCGAGCTGCTAAATAAAATATTTCATTTTTGGGAAAGGCGTCTTTTGGATGCGCCATGAATAACTACAAAAAACGCAAAAGTTCCCACTGCACTGCTACCTTCTTTTACTTTCCGCTAGAGATATCTTTCAGTATATTTACGTACGGCTCGTCTGCACCCTGATTTCGCAGTGCCTCCATGACTGCTGAGGTTTCGACTGAATCAAACGCTTTATCATAATCAATGAAAGCTATATATTATGGTTGGTTATATTCCGCACATTTCTCAATCACCTGATTGATAGTGTGAATATGATCTATTGTTGAGTAGCCTTTACGGAATCCTGCCTGGTCCTTTGGTTGACGGAAATCTAAGGTGTTCCTGATTCTATTTGCAATTACCTTAGTAAATACTTTGTAGGCAACGGACAGTAAGCTGATCGGTCTATAATTTTTCAAGTCTTTGGCGTCCCCTTTCTTATGGATTAGGATTATGTTAGCGTTCTTCCAAGATTCCGGTACGCTCGACGTCATGAGGCATTGTGTATACAAGGTGGCCAGTTTTTCTAGAAGAATATGCCCACCGTCCTTCAACAAATCTACTGTTACCTGATCCTCCCCAGCTGCCTTCCCCCTTTGCATAGCTCCCAAGGCTTTCCTTACTTCTTCCGGCGTTACTTGTGGGATTTCGAATTCCTCTAGACTATTCTCTCTGCCATTATCATCGTGGGTTCCACTCGTACTGTATAAATCTCTATAGAACTCCTCAGCCACTTGAACTATCTCATCCATATTAGTAATGATATTGCCGGCTTTGTCTCTTAACGCATACATCTGATTCTTGCCAATTCCTAGTTTCTTCTTCTCTGCTTTTAGGCTTCCTCCGTTCCTGAGAGCTTGTTCAATTCTGTCCATATTATACTTCCTTATGTCAGCTGTCTTACGCTTGTTGATTAACTTCGAAAGTTCTGCCAGTTCTATTCTAGCTCTAGGGTTAGAGGCTTTCATACATTGGCGTTTCTTGATCAGGTCTTTCGTCTCCTGCGCAAGCTTACCGGTATCCTGTCTAACAGAGTTACCGCCGACTTCTATTGCACACTCCTTAATGATGCCCACAAGATTGTCGTTCATTGCTTCAACACTAAGGTCCCCTTCCTGAGTCAAAGCCGAATACCTGTTCTGTAGCTTGATCTGGAATTCCTCTATTTTCCCTCTCACCGCTAACTCATTGATCGGCTTCTTATGTACCAGTTTCTTCCGTTCCCTCCTCAAGTCTAGGCTAATTCGAGTTCTTACCATCCTGTGGTCACTGCAGCGCACCTTACCGAGCACGTCCACATCTTGTATGATGCCAGGGTTAGCGCCGAGTATGAAGTCTATTTCATTTCTAGTCTCGCCGTTCGGGCTCCTCCACGTCCACTTTCGGCTATCCCGCTTGCGGAAGAAGGTATTCATTATCCGCATATTATTCTGTTCCGCAAACTCTGCTACTTACTTTCCGCTATTGCGGACACTACAGAACGTCACCCTCGGTACCAGGTGCAAGGTGATATTTGTAAATGTGCAGACCGAATGTGAGAAGTCACGCTGTCAATCTCGTTAGCCAGTGACTAACCATACGACGCCTCTGCAAGAATCCCATGTGCGCCCGCAAGCAAGCGACGCCTCTTCGCAGCTCCTTCATGGACCTAGGCGCCCTACGAACACGTATTACATGGAGGCAGAGGGGCGCAGGGCGAAATTTCGAGAGCATTTATTCGTCGCACACTAATCAGTTTCCATCCTGCCTATTAAAGGAACAGCTTTGGGGCTTTTCATGTTGGTTTGTGGCGTAGGCGCAGAGTACGCTGAGGGGGGGGGGGGGGCTGCTCCGGGGCCCGAGTTTTTCCACCCCTGGCGATGCTGAAGCCTAACTCCCCCACCCCACCCCACACACACCTAAAGTGTCATTAGCAGAGTTTTTTCACCCACTTCATTTGATGTTGCTTTCCACTTACTTCGACCTTTTCACCTAAACTTTAATTGTGCCTAATAGCTGACTGCGCGATTGTTGACGCCGATGTGCTTGGCCTTTAATACACACTTTCGCTGTCTTTCTGCAAATCCCGACAATAGGCGGACAAGCACTTTATAAGAACTAGTGGCAGCTGCCTCACGAATATTTCTTTCACTTCAACATTGTTTTAAATTTCCACTGTAAACGCCATGCACATCCGCAATATATTTATTATGCACAGGACATAGCTTATTATATTTTTGAAAGAGAAGGAGACAGCCACTGAAAAATTAGTTCTAAAGGTATGGATGGCTTAGTCCTACAGAATGAATACGCTGCTGTATGTTCAATTCAAATCACTTCGCGTAGTTGACCTGCCGAAAAGCTGCAGACTTCAGTGACCCCTCAGCGAAAAATTTATCAATTTATCAGTATTACTTTTCTTTCCAGTGGCAAAGCTAATGACTCATGAAAGAAACTGTTCTAATAATTTACAATGTCTATTTTGGATGGAAACAGCGCCACTTGCATGCAGAGGTCATAAATATATAAAGGTTGACCCAACGAACTATCATGCACTAATATGTATGTATATATATATATATATATATATATATATATATATATATATATATATACAGACTACATTGTTGCCGGTACAGTATGGTCGCTGACAGGCATTTTTTCATTTTTTCATTATTAATATTTAATTAGGTATTCGTAATGCATGATATACCTCAAGACGTACCGTCTTAAGTATTAAAGTTTCAATGAGGCAATTGCACAGCCAAGGGACATCTAACTGCGATATTTGCAGCGACGTACTAATTGCCTAATAATTTTTCCCTCTTATAAGTAAGCCCCGCCAAATAGAAAAAAATTGCACTTGACTACGCTCCCACCCTCATCCTAAAGCAACGCCCTTGAAAAAGCGTCCTCTGAGTTATCCAGAACGACATATAGGAAACAAAGAAAAACATCGTGATCGAGCTAGTTCTTTATCTACCGCACCCCTGCTCAAGTAACACGTCGTGTTTGGTGTTAGCTGGAAACAAAGTGCGATAACCGCTGTCTTAGCGTAAGGCGCATGGATGGTATTTCCCATTTCTTTCCCACAACTATCACCACAAAATCTAGTTAACAACCTCAGTGCAAAGGTGGAAAGGTGTGTTTTGTTTCGTCCCAGTCGCCATGTTTTACTCTAATCAGCAGAAGGAAAACCCCATCCCTGCCTTGGGAGCTGGAATTGGCAAGAAGAGCGAGGTACCAAGTGGCGGTAGACCAAACGTAACGTCTATAATAAGAAACTATAAAAACCTTAAACAAACCGGCAGCTTCCAGAAACAGCGGCGGAGGACTAGCAACGCATGGATTTTCTAGCATTTATGGCCTCAAACCCTCATGCTAGCATGCGGGATGTCGTCGCCCGATTGCCGAAGTTCCATGACCTCCATTTGGAGAACTTTTAATCACGAACCACTCACGGCCGTCCCATGGTAACGTCGGAGTAAAAATGAGCCCCTATTGGGCAGGCACTATGTCCCAGATACAGCTGGCTGCAACAACCGCGTTTCGATGCCAGAGTTGCCTCTTTCCCTTTGAGGTCGCTAACACGCGCTTCAATGCGAGAGCATTCTCTATACCTTGGTAGTTCATGTCGGAGGTAACTACGTCACAAACACGTCGCTTCAGACGCTGGTGGATGCTGAAACCGCGCTTCGATGCGAAAGAAATGGACGCTCTCTTTCCTTTTGTCGTTTTTTTCGCGCCTTCACTCTAGATTTTGCCCTAACTCGCTCGCCTTTTGAGTTAGGCGTTTGGGCTCACTAACAAGCATTTTTCCCTACGCATTGACAGCCTAGCTGTAAAATAGTTCAGAGCTCAAATAATCATCTACAGAGCAACACCGACGAAAGGTCGAAAGGTGGCATTCCGTTCTTAAACATGTCCTTAGCTCACCGTGTTATGAAAATAAGTGCGACAGGGACCCAAGCCTACCAGCAGCAATTTTCGCTTTGCGGTCGGTACTACATGACTCCACTGGTTTCAGACCTGCCTAGTAGGGTTATGGAAGGAAAATGCACTAATCGTTGAGAATGGTGTAGGAAATGTGGGAAGGGGGCGAATAAAACCCTACAGTGGCGGAGTTGGTTTTGAACCTGCCGGAGCGTCTAGATAACGCTAAAGAACTTGTGCAGACCAGCATTAAGACAGCTCAGACTGGATCCAAAGTCAACTATAACAGGACCGCCCGTATCGGTGACAAGGTAATGTTACTAAGACCCTCAAGGCAAAAGAGGCTCGAAGTACACAAATTTGTGCACATTTATCAGCGCAACCTAATGAAACATTGCGTCCAAAGGTAGGCAGTGGTGAATATGACCCTAAAATTTCCGCAAGAAATGGACAACCTTGTTTATCTAAGTGAAGCGTTCAACCAAGTAGCGCTCAAGCACTCCTGAAGACGACTGAGCAGAGAGAGGAACTAAAGGAATCCCAATTGTCTGATCTCGCCGAAATTTAGCAGGGATTGATGAATGCTTCGTCGACAGACCGGGTAGAACTGATTTGGCTGAGCAGTATATGGAGCTGGCGTCTGAGGAGCCAGTGCAATTAAAGTGTTATCGATTCCCTCCTAGGGGGAGAGAAATCCTTGGCAGGGAAGTGAAGCGCATGCTTGAATTAGGAGGAATCATTTGATCCGATTGCGAATATGCTTTATTTATTTATTTCACAATAACCGTAAAGGCCCTCTAGGGAGGGTACTACATAGGGTAAAGGTTACATCGGTGAGGCAAAGAATAGTGCATAAATTTATATACAACACAACAACAAAACTGGGATAAAATTATGCAGAGTACATCAACGTAAAAACACAGAAGAAAGCAAAAAATGAAAATAAAAATAGCTAGCATTACAGCTACTTTAAACGATTTTTAAAAACTATGACCACGTCACGGAAACTTTGGTTATTGGCGCAGGAAAAAAAAAACCATGATCTTGGTGGAAGCTCCGTGCAAAGACCGCAAGCCCATAGTAGACTATCGGAAATTAAATTCTCTGACCAAGGATCAAGCGTATCCAATTACAAATATTGAGAGGTTCGAACAGGTGAGTCAAACAGCCTATGTGTCTACGCTAGACAGTGCTCGAAGGCACTGGCAATTACCAATCACTGAGCGAGCCAGAGGATACACACCATTCGTCACACCAACACGCACCTGTTAGCCGACAATGATGAGCTTCTGATTCAAAAAGGCTGCCTTGTGTCTTCAAGCATCATGGATAGGTTTCTGAAGCGTTGTGAAGCATTTGACGCGCACTACTTATCGTAGTCTTTTCTGATTCACGGGAAAATCATTTGGTGCAAATAGGGGCGGTGCTCAGGCATTTGCGTGAAGCTGGGCACACCGTAAATGACGAGGAATGTTGACTTGCAAGGGCGACCGTAACTACCTAGGCCACCACGTAGGCTCAGGTTTTAGGAAACCTACTGAGGTTAAATATCAATGGTAGCAGACCATCTTCGACCGAAAACTAAGACGGATATTCGGACACTTTTGGGGCTCGCTTGGTATTATAGTCATTACATGTGGAATTATTCAGCTTTGGCAAGCCCCTGACTGATGCACTGTAAGGTACCGGACCGCAAGCGTTGTTTGGGATGAAAAGAAGTAAGCTGCCTTATGACTGAAGCCGTATTGGTTAGCCGTCGGGTATTGCTAGCTTCAGATTTCGACCCAGAATTCACGGTCCAATGCGATGCGAGTGATCGAGGACTAACGTTCCGTGCGAGAGGAATGACGACGGAAATGAACATACCATGCTCTATCTGCGGCAAAAAGCGCTCTCGTGAATTGGCATACTGCGCATCGGAAAAAGTATCTTTATTGTGGGCCATTCAGAAATCGCAATGCTATCTCGGCGGTGCCAAATTCACCGTAGAGACGAATGATTGTGCCCTGGCCGGGCTGCAAAACGCGACATCAAAGAACATTCGCCTCCTGAGTTCGAGGCTCATTCTACAGCAATTTCATTTCGGCATGAAGTACACGAAAGGCAAATTGAATGGAAACGCGGATAAACTTAGTTGCACTTTCTACGCTGTCTGGGGTTGCTCTTCATCATTACTCAAAATTGCTACATGTGCTTTATTTGTTTGTGTAGTGGGTAATATGCATGTGGCACTGTAGTTGTAGTGGGTAATATGCATGTGGCACTGTGCGGACTGCCAGCGCTACGGCGCGAGACACGAGCGCGGGTTGTTGATGCGAAGCGCTAGGACTCTTGATCTAGACCTACCTGCGATCCCTCGAACGAGCTACAATAAACCCCATTTCATTTGGTGGAGGTGCGGGGTAAAAACGAGGACTTTGATGTTCCGACGATGACGCAGTTCGTGCCTCAGGAACTGCGGAAATCAGTTTTCCGCCTCAGTAGTACTGGCACTGGGCCTACGACGCATGGGTGAGAGTGAGCGCCGACGAGGGGAAGGCGAGCGACGAGTATTGTAGAGCTGTGACTGCGGTGCTGGTATGTCATCAGCAGCGTAGACTTCCGGTGGTGGTCGCTGAGGCATACGGTATGGTCGGAAGCCGGAGCTGGGTGGTCGCGCGGTGCCCACGAAGGCCGGCAAGCGCCGGCGGCAGAAGCGCGCTACATGTCCCGGTGTACCGCAGGCATAGCATATTGGGCGGTTGTCAGGAGTGCGCCAAGGATTTGTGCCTTGCTGCTGCGCGCTGAAAAAGGGAGCGACCTGCTGGCAAGGCGATGGCGGATGAGAGAACACCGGCTGGAGAGGCGCTGAAGGCGGAGGTGAGAATCCCGGCAGACGAGGCGCCCGTGCAGCGGCTTCAACATACGTCAGAGGCGCGGCCACGGGAGCCGGCTGACACGGAGGTGGAAGAGCTTCGGTCACTTGCTCTTGAATTACCTGTCGGATCGCTGGAGCCAAATATTGAGAAGGCTTCTCCGTGGTCGGCAAAATCGAGAGCTGTCGCGCGACCTCCTCGCGCACAAATTCTTTTATTTGCGTCAGCAAAGTTGTGTGGTTGTCGCCAATAACCAATGCTGCTAACGAATCTTCCGTAGGCGGTGGGCGCCGAGCTAAGATGCGTTGTTTCCGTAGCTCGTAAAAACTTTGGCACAAGTTGACAACTTCGGCCACGGTACGCGGATCCTTCGCTAGCAACATTTGAAATGCGTCCCCATCAATGCCTTTCATAATGTGTTTTATCTTGTCCTGTTCCGCCACTGACGGATTCACGCGCTTACACAGGTCAATGACATCTTCGATGTAACTTGTGAACGTTTCACCGTGATGTTGCGCGCACCCCCGTAAGCGTTGTTCTGCGCGAAGCTTGCGCACAGCGGGGCGCCCGAACACTTCTGAGAAACTTGTCTTGAATCTGCTCCCCGTTGTGAAATCGTGTTCGTGGTTTCGGAACCAGAGGTTCGCGACGCCGGTTAAGTAAAACAGCACATTGTGCAACTTCGTGACGTCGTCCCACTTGTTATGATGGCTCACCCTTTCGTAAGATGACAACCAATCCTCCACGTCATGATCATCGGTGCCGCTAAAGATGGCAGGATCACGCTGGCGCAATGCACCGGAAACGATGACCGTCGGAGTCTGTGGTGCATCTTCCTGGGTGGTTTCGTCAGGCATGGTCGCAGCAGTCGGTAGCGTCCGGCTTCGGAGTTCCAGTTTTCGAGGTTCCCCCTCACAGCGCGGTATTTGTCCCTTTCATGCGCATCGCTTGTCGAAGCGACGGTCATGTTTTCACCCGCTGCCGTCTTCATTCGCCGCCAGCCTATATTGTTGCCTTTCACTCTCCTCACGGTTCACCATGGGGCTGGAGAAATACTGATTTCTAAGCCAAATTCGTACACTTTGGCTTTGCACTGCGGCGAGACTATCGGTACCATCCAGACTGTGGACGCTGACGTTATTGTGCATTTCCCTGTTCCCGACGACGTGGATACTGCCAACGTAACAGCACTGGCACCCCATGTGCCATCTAACCGAGTACCACCGGATGTTTTTTGTCGCTCTATTGCCGATGACCTCGAGCCGACACAACGTGAGCGGCTTATTACTCTTTTAAATGATTTTCACGCCTCTTTTGACTGCAACCAAGCATCATTAGGCCGCACAAGTACCGTCTCTCACCATATTGATACGGGACACCACGCACCATTACGCCAGCGTCCGTACCGCGTGTCATCCACCGAGCGTCGTGTCATCGCCGAGAAAGTTGAAGACATGCTTGAACGTGGTGTTATCAAGCCATCCTGCAGCCCTTGGTCATCTCCTGTAGTACTCATTAAGAAAAAAGATGGCTCGATTCGTTTCTGTGTGGACTATCGTCGCCTCAACAAGATTACACGAAAAGATGTCTATCCTCTACCGCGCATAGATGACGCCCTGGATTGTCTTCATGGTGCCGAATTCTTTTCTTCTTTGGACTTGCGATCGGGTTATTGGCAAGTGCCAGTGGATGAATCCGACCGCTCGAAGACAGCTTTTATTACGCCTGATGGCCTGTATGAGTTTACAGTAATGCCATTCGGCCTCTGCAATGCACCCGCGACATACGAAATGATGATGGACAATCTTCTACGAGGCCTCAAATGGAAGACGTGCTTGTGTTATTTAGACGACGTGGTAGTTTTCTCCCCTGATTTCACCACTCACCTCTCTCGTCTACGCGAAGTCCTTACTTGCCTTACCACTGCCGCCCTTCAACTTAACTTGAAAAAGTGCCGCTTCGGAGCCCGCCAGCTGACCATACTTGGCCATGTCGTGTCCAAAGACGGCGTCCTTCCCAACCCTGACAAACTTCGTGCTGTCGCAGAATTTCCGCGGCCGACTACAGTGAAAGAGCTCCGCAGTTTCGTCGGTCTTTGCTCTTATTTTCGCCGCTTTGTGCGCAATTTTGCCTGCATCATCGCTCCCCTGACGAAGCTCCTGGCTGGCTCTGATGACCTTCGCGACTGGACTCCAGCATGTGACCAAGCCTTCACCACTTTGCGTCGTCGGCCTACCTCACCGCCTGTTCTACGCCACTACGACCCGAGTGCACCGACTGAAGTTCATACCGACGCCAGCGGCGTTGGTCTTGGGGCCGTCCTTGCACAACGGAAGCCTGGCTTTCCAGAATATGTGGTTGCATATGCGAGTCGTGCTCTCACGAAGGCAGAATCCAAATATTCTGTCACGGAAAAAGAAAGTTTAGCTATAGTTTGGGCCTTAAACAAATTTCGCCCTTACTTGTATGGCCGTCCGTTCGACGTTGTGACAGACCACCACGCGCTCTGCTGGCTTGCGTCACTGAAAGACCCGTCGGGGCGTCTTGGACGTTGGGCTCTTCGGATCGAAGAATTTGACATTCGCGTCATTTATCGATCCGGGCGCCAACATGCTGATGCAGATGCGCTCTACCGTGCGCCCATGCGATCCGACGAAAGGCCACCTTCATCCATAGAGTGCCCGGTTGCTACGCTTGCTGTTACTGACATGCCGTCTGAACAGAGAAAAGATCCGTGGATTGTGTCTCTCATTGATATTCTTAGCAGTTCTTCAACGTCTACATGCCCTCGAGCCATTCGTCACCAAGCCACCCACTTCATGCTACGGGACGCCATCTTGTACCGCCGAAACTATCAGCCCGACGGTCGCAAATGGCTGCTAGTCATCCCTCGCCATTTGCGTTCCGACGTATGCACGTATTTCCATGCAGACCCACAACAAGCTCATGCTGGCGTCCTGAAAACCTACAAGCGGCTCCGCCAGCGGTACTACTGGCGCGGCATGTATTCTTATGTCCGCAAATACATTCGGTCATGTGCAGCCTGTCAGCGACGCAAGACATCTTCTCATACGACAGGCCCTCTGCAACCTTTACCGTGTCCTGCACGTCCTTTTGATTCGGTTGGCATCGACATTTATGGGCCTCTTCCATGCAGTGCTACCGGAAATCGTTGGATAATTGTCGCAGTAGACCACCTGACAAGATATGCTGAAACTGCTGCACTTGCTTCGGCTGCTGCTCGCGACGTCGCCGCATTCATCTTACGGCATTTCGTCTTACGGCACGGCGCACCGCGAGAACTGCTCAGTGACCGAGGCCGTGTCTTCTTGTCCGAAGTTATTAATGAGCTACTCGCCGCGTGCCGCACTATTCACCGCACCACTACGGCGTATCACCCACAAACTAACGGGCTACAGGAACGATTCAACCGCACCCTTGGGGACATGCTCACCATGTATGTTGCGTCGGATCATTCCAATTGGGACGATGTCCTCCCTTTTGTGACGTACGCATACAATACCGCCGTTCAGGCTACCACAGGCTTCTCACCATTTTTTCTTCTTTATGGGCGTGAACCATCCACTACCCTCGACACCGCACTACCATATCACCCGGATGCCTCTGAATTCACCCCTCTTTCCGAAGTTGCTCGCCATGCTGAAGAGTGCCGCCAACTGGCTCGCTCGTTCACGTCGGATACCCAAGGAATCCACAAAGATCGCCACGACAACGATCAGCCCACACAGTCCTTCGCCGTGGACTCTCACGTCTGGCTTCGGCTGCCCTTCCAAGCTCCAGGCCGTTGCCCAAAGCTTGCTCCGAAATATCAAGGTCCGTACCGGATCGTCGCGTGTACTTCGCCTGTGAATTATGTGGTCGAACCGGTGACGCCATCTTCGGACAAACGCCGCCATGGCCGCGAGAGTGTTCACGTCAGCCGCCTGAAGCCGTACCACGACCCCCTTATCGTATAATCGCTTTAGGTCGCCAGGATGGCTCCTCTTCGCCCCGGGGGAAGTTGTAGTGGGTAATATGCAAGTGGCACTGTAGTTGTAGTGGGTAATATGCATGTGGCACTGTGCGGACTGCCAGCGCTGCGGCGCGAGACACGAGCGTGGGTTGTTGATGCGAAGCGCTAGGACTCGTGATCTAGAGCTACCTGCGATCCCTCGAACGAGCTACAATAAACCCCATTTCATTTGTGAAATTGTATGTGCAGATGCGCCACCTAGAACGTCTAGTTTTTCAGCATAAGCGATTCCAAAGAGCTTCGAGTAATTGCATTTCACAAATAGCTACCAAAGCTACCAAACAGCTACCAAATCGCCATCCCTCTTTTGACCAGGTTTGTTCAGAGGGCGCTGAGTGCTTGCTTGCGCACGTGTCTGAGTTTTACAAACAGCTGGGAGAATCTGGTCGGCAACGTCCACGACAATGCGGCAATTCACGGCAACGTTCTGCATTCTTCTGCAGAGTATTATGTCGTCTTTCCAGGCAGCAGTTGCTGCTGCCCATCGTGACTGTTTTGGCGGGGGAGAAAGCTGGTACGACTGCAACAGACAACATGCTGTTTGTCATGTGCATGAGTAGAATGCGAGAACCGCTATGGGAAGATAATCGAAGGACAGTTCCCATGCAATGCTGGGCACTGCTGATTTTCCCGCAAGGGCCTCCCTTCGTCAGGAAGCTCTTCCTTCCCACAAAGGGAAGGAAGAGCTGCCTCTCCGGGGGAGGCAGAGACGACGCGTAGGGCTCATGGACGGTTCCCGGAAGATAGCCGCCAGGGATTGTTGCCTGCCCTATACTGAGAAGCAGCAGGATAAACCAGTCGGGAGTAAAAAACCTCTGCCATTCTCATGGCCAGACCCTCCCTCCGTCTTTGCGCCCGCTTGATTTTTGCGGTGTCGCTGGTCCGATATTTTGTCTGGAACCGTGTTTCTCATGCTTTTTGATTGGCTGTCGTCCTGATGCATTGACCTGTGTGCGATTGGCTACCGCCTGTAGGGAGACTTTAAACAGAGGTGTTATAATGACGGTACGCAGAGAAAGAAAAAAAAAAGCTACTCTGCGACATAGAAACGAAGCTCATCCAGAAGGTCGTCGCTGAACACCTAACGTTTCACAGCGAAGCGGTTAAGGACTAATATACCAACTATGGTGCCGCGTGTTAAAAAAAAAAAATTCAGAAGATAATGCGATACCGAGACGACCCGCAAAAGAAGCGAAGCAGCCGTTAAAAATGCGTGAGCCGATCCCGAAGATATAGAAATTCCAGGCGGACCCGAGGCGGAGTTGCAGTCCGATATTAAGGGGCCCACATGCAGAGCTTCGCTGGTCATCCTTCTTCACAGAGTGTAAGGGCACTGAATTTTTTCCCCGTTTTACCTAATCAACAACGTGAATGAGTTTTGTACAAGTGCCCGTAAACTTGTTGGGTTTCATCTTCCCGACATCTGAGCTTCCCATTTCTTCAACCACAAGCATCCCCCATGCTGCCATATGGAGCAGGGATACACACGTGGATAACGTGGAGCGCAGACATTGTGTTTATCTCGTTCAGGTTCTGGCCACATATGATACACATACACACAGTAAAACTATACATAGAACACTTAAGTACATGAAGAGAAGGCTCCGTAAACTTGTCCTAACCGTCCGTGCATGCGCGGTATAGTTCACTATTCTACGTATCGGTTTTCACTCGATAGCCGACTATCACATGCGCAGTATCGTGCCGGTGCACTCACGGTACGTAGACTTTGTGCGGGTACGTCGGCTGTTCATGCCCTATCGCGGGAAGGCACGTCTACCCCTCTGGGGCTAGAGTAGCGTGGCAGGCGAAAACTCCTGCCAGCGCAATTGTGCCGAAGGCAGTGCTTGTGGCCACTCGAGCTCCAGCGTTTTGTGGGACTGCAGGCACGGCCAACAGGGCGGCCAACAGGACAGCTGCCGGCCTGGGCCCCGCCCCCCCCCCCCCCCCACACCTAAAGTGCCATTGGCAGAGTTTTGTCACCCAAATCATGTGAGGTTTATTTTTAGTTGCCTCGACCTTTTCACTTAAAGTATTACAGTGGCTAATAGCTAACAGCTTCATTGTGGGCGCGGACATGCACAGCTTTTAATTAGTACTTTCCATTATTTTTGCAAATCCTGACAATAGGAGGACAAGCGCATTAGAAGCAACAGCGGCAGCTGCCTCATCCGTATTTTCTCACTTCAACATTTTTTGAAATTTCCACTGAATACACCATGCACATAGACCATATATTAATTATATGGACAGGATAAAGTTTATTATGTTCTTGAAAAAAAAAATGACGTGGAAAATTAACAATTATATCTAAATGTATGGACGGCCTATGCTTAGAGAATGAATATGTTGCTGAATGTTCACCTCACTTCAAATTGCTTTCCGTGCTTCTTTCCACCCTGAAAAAAAAAAGCCGGTAGACATCAGTGACCCTTCCGGCAGTCTTTTATCAACGGCGCATTAAATACACGTGAATCATATGTGTCTTAGTATAGCCTTGCTTTTCAGTGAGCAATGCTAACAACTCATAAAAAGCACTTCTAATAATTTACAACACTTATTAGAGATCGAAACATCATTACTTGCATGCAGAGGTCATACAGGGTGTCCCTATTAACTATAAGGCACGAAGATTTTAAGAAAAGGGCCATGAGTTAGTCGGAGAAAACCCAGTGAATATTGTTTCCAGTACAGTGGAGTAGTTGGAAGGTATTTATTCGTTACAGAGATTTGATTTGGTAAGTGTAAATAATTATGTAACCCGACGTACTGTACTAATTATCAAACTGTAATGGAGGCATTTGTAGCAGAAGCAAGGAACATCTAACTGAGATGTTTTCAGTGAAGTATAAAGTGGGCACTTATTTTCGCGACTGATAAATAAACTGCGCGAAATATGCAAAATACCACGTGACTGCACTCCCATCCGCATTAGCGTTCCTTTATATGCTCCCGCAGAGAGCAGAGTTGCGCATAACTTTTTCGGCGCCGCTCGCACCGCTATTCGCCGAGCGCTATCACGTGGTGCAAAATTACGTAAATGTTCAACTGCGCCGCTGCGAAGCCAACTTTGAGGGCGTGATGCCGACTCCTAGTTTACGTCAATGCCATCGTCATTGCAATCAGCAGACCGTCGAGCGTGCGTTGAATTCATCGCCTGCGGGTCGCGCGTAAGGTATTCGACTGTATTAAGCCAAGGACCTTGGTGAAGCGATACGAAACACATCTTATTGACACTTGTATTCCAGTATGACGGGGTGCAGCGCACCAAACTGCACAAACCGCAAGGAAGGTGGCAAAGGTTTTTACGCGGAGCCGCGCTGACGGATAGATGTGCGGTCGCAATTGGCATTGCTATTGCGTAAGGGCCGAGACCGGCTGGCTCTGAAAGGGACCATGATGTTTAGGGTACGGTCGTCTTGTTTACACTAAAACAACATTTATCTCGAGTAAAACCGCTGTTAACGCGGAGATGCGTACGCCTGGTATGAGAAGTTAATCACATGTACGATTTTTGGCGTATATGTGCCGCGCCACACACACGCGGGACAAAAAATGCACATCTCCATGCCGCACTGCACCTGTACGCCAAGAATGTTAACGTACAGATACGCCCTGTTTGCCGTGTTTCCTGTACGATTTTTCTCAATATGCGGGTCTATAACAGTGGGCTCAAAACAGAGTACATACTAGTAGATACAGTTTGCCCGCGGTACCGTGCTTTTCTCTCCTCTGTTTCGTTATCTTATTTTTTGTCGGCGTTGTAATTTTCATGTAATGCTGATTGATGTGCTAGAGTTAATTTTTGTGCAGTAAGAGGAAACCTCGCACACTCCTGCTTATCAGACAGCTGTGATATCTTCAGCATTTACCGCTCGCAATATCTTGCTTGTTAGAGATCATCCTTAGCCGACGTGAGGAATGTAACATTCCGCCTGTATGGTTAATAAGCGCTGCGTTATAGTAAATCAATCTGAGTAGAATGAAGCGATCACTAAATATGTGTTCCGATATTACAGTTTGCAATGTGCTTATAATTAATTTGGAAGTTTGCATCTTGATGTGATTAGGCAATAAAGATAACATGTTACTTTTAAGAGCTTGTTGCCTTTCCAGTTGTTTTGAATTCTGCCCGTCCCCCCAAAGGCCACAAGGACGAGCACACTTGTCCTGCTGCCAGCAGCCAATGATCATCCATTCCCCCGTACGAAATCAATTTGATCTAGAATCTCGTGCGTCTTGAATCTTTTTCCACTTGCAGATTTGCTTCTACGAAGCAGCTTTTTAGTCTGCCGTATGAATGAATCCTAAAAATAAGCTTCGAATAAAATGTGGGCAGGCGAACTTTTGAAATGCGTTTAAATCTGCGTGTTTGCACCACATATTTCGCGAAGGCGCAATTGCAGTGAACGACGGTTAGTGATGAATGACGCTCTGTTAACGGTCAGTGACATACCTGCAGGCACGATAGTTCGCTTGGCGAAGACCATTAATCGTCGGGTTTAGGCAGCCAATATGCGCTCACATAACTGTCCAACTTACGTGTGTGAATATTTCTTTAAACATCCTTTAAGACATTTCTCGCCTTCCGGCCTCGGCGAGAAACGCATGCAGAAAAACATTGCAGCGCTTTCGATGCAAGGTGCTGCGCGTTTGCAAGCAAACTTTTGATCTGTTGGAGCCATGGGCGTAGTAAGGATATTGTTTCGGGGGAATGGGGGGGGTCTTATTCCCTTCCCTAAATACACGTTCATGCATGTGTTTGTGTACGTGCGTGTATATATGTACATACAAACCTTAAATTTCCGGGGTTATCGCCCTCCTGCTACGCCAATGGTCCGAGCATAGCCTGCATTAAAACGTGTCATCTTGCTCAGCACTTGCTAACAATTGCCGCGCGTAGCTCGTGACTTGCAGACAAAAAAAATTTAAATGTAACACCGCGGCATTTGCCTCCTCCGCGCGTGAGAACGGTCTTCACTGCATAGCTGGAACTTAATGCGGTATCTATGCACAACTCTGCTCCCTCTGGGAACATACAAAGGGACACTAATCCGCATCCCAAAGCAGCGCCATCGAACCGGCTCCCTCTGAGATAGCCAGAACGAAATAAAGGAAGCGAAGAAAAATATCATAATCGAGCTAGTTCCTTATCTGCCCCTTCCCCCCCCCCCCCCCTCCGCTGAAGTAACACGTCGCGTTTGGTGTTAGTCGGAAACAAGCTGGGATAGCTGCTGTCTTGGCGTAGATAACGTGCACGGATGGTATTTTCCTTTGTTTTCTGCCGCAAAACCTATCACCACAAAAGCGAATTGACAACATCAGTGCAAATGTTTAAATCATGCAATGTGCAAAAGTGTAAGTTTAAAGGTGCGTTTTATTTCCTCGCAGTCGCCATATCTTTTTCTAAGGTGCAGAAGGTCAACATGATCCTTGTTAAAATGGCAACAAGGCGAAGACCGATGATATAGATTAGTCATGGATGCGTGGCGGTAGACCAAACGCATCGCCTATCATCATAAATTATGAAAAGCGGAGAAGACCGGCAGCTTCCTTTAACAGTGCCAGAAGACTCCATCTTTTAGTCCTGGTCTACGCACGGATGTTCTAGCATTTATGGCCGCAAACCCTCATGCTAGTGTGCGGGACGTGGCCGCCAAGGTACCGATTTCCAAGTCATAAGTTTGGAGGATTATATATGACGGCCTTTGATCCGTGCCACCTTAACACCCTTGCTTCCACGATAGGGTCCTCTGTAATCGTCTGGATTTCTCGATTTGGGTCCTCCCAAAAGCCAATGAGTCAGCGAACTTTTTGAGCAGCCTCATGTGCACAGATTAGGCCTATTTTCGCAGAGTCGACCAGGTAAGTTTGCATAATGCACACTACTGCAGTGACTCTAATACACACTGGGTACACACCAGTACCAGTGTCCGTTCATTGTTTGGTTCGGAGTTTACGCTGGTACTATAATCGTATTCGATCACACACTGACTAGACATCATTATGTGGACAAAATCCTTAAAGGAGTGATGGAATTGTTCCTCGGCGAAGTCCGGCTGTCACGTCTTCCACTGCTGTGGTAACAGCAAGGTGGGGCACCAGCACACAGCAGCAGCCAAGCACAAAACTTGCTGGGTGCGACTTTTCATGCGCAATAGATTGGAACGCGAGGGCCTGTGAATTGGCCGGCTAGGCCAGCTGACCTCTCTCCAATCGATTTCTTTCTTTGAAGTTATCAGATTAGCTCAAGGCAAGGGCAACGAATGTCTGCCGTAGAATTCCAGCGTCAGTCATCAAGAAAGCCTCTGAAGATGTGGTAAAGAAGGCTCAGCACTGCGTAGCTGCAAAGGAGTCCTACTCTAACATGTCCTCTTTGCAGCAGGTGGTGTTCGACGGCGCTTTCGAATACGTACACAATAAGGACACACTGAAATTTGATGTTCGTTTCGTTTTATTTTTGCGAAGGTGTCACGATTGCCAATTGTGCTCATTTAGAGGTGGTATATTTAATTTTTTGAACGCATCGGCTTGTCCTTTTCTTTAAATTTGGGCTGCTTCGCGGACTGCGTATTTCGATTTTACATTTTACCACGAAGCTGCTTTTGTAGCACGTATACACTTTCATGAAAAATAAAACTGCAACTTTAATTTGGCTTTGGTCTGAGGAAAGTTTCTGGCGCAAAATATTAGCTGCGCGCGCACTCTTCCGATGCGGTGCGAGCAGAGCCGGGATTTTGAAACATTGTATGCCTAATAAATTGCTTTTCGCGTTTCATGCGCAGTCAGAACAACGCTTTGGCTACGTTATCCAGTGGTTTTGTTATTAATGTGGTTAGTCGGCCTTGAGAGAGGGATAATAAGTGTGACGTAGAAATGAGAGCAATAAATAGTTGTAAAGCCCCAAAACCTGGTGTTGGTGCTCCTTCCGTACCTCTATCAAGATGATGCCCCTGCTCTTCGGGTTGGCGACTGGCAAAGACGTTGCTTTATGTCAGCTTATTTGAGGACGCTGGTTTATCATGCGGCTGGGCATGCAGTCACGTGGTATTTTTCATATTTCGTGAGGATTCTTCGGCAGTTGGAAAACAATGTACGCAATTACTATGTCACTGAAAATACCACAGCTACCTCTGATTCGCGGGTGCCTACAAAGGCCTCATTGGGACTTTCACAGTCAGGACAGTACTTCTCGATTTAGATAATTAATTGTAATTACTGAAATCAAGCTCATTAACGAAATAATTAGTGACGCCTCGGTCACTGTACTGAAAACAACATGCGCTAGGTTTTCTTCGAGTAGCGCCACTGCTATTATCTAAAGCCTTGGTGCATGATAGCTCGGACACTGTAATTCACTCAGTAACGGAAATGAGAATACACCGGATTCACTCGAAAACAAAATAAACCGCAGTCATGCCCAGCAGCGCTTTTACTCCGGCTCACAGAAAAAGAGAGAGAGAGAGAGAGGCTGCTGTTTCGCCTTGCCGGCGAAACAGTATTAGCGATAGCGAAGTACACGACAATTACGTGAACGAAGATTACACCACCAAAAGATGTGAGATTCTTGGTGGTGCGAGAGTACTCAGGCTGTAAAATTGACCTGCCTCTTACTTTCAGCTCTTGTAAAATCTCATATAAGGCCGCCACTTCAGGGATCAATTCTTCGAGGTCAAACGAAGTCTTCAAGTGTAAGCAGCATATATATATATATATATATATATATATATATATATATATATATATATATATATATATATATATATATATTTATGCGTGTGTGTGTATATTGTGGGAACGCGTGGTCCCTCAGTCCGTGTCAGCCGGCCCCAGCCCTGGCCGGCCGCGCACGAGAGCGCCCCGCCAAGCCTAAAACCAGGGCACGCGCATCTGAGTCACTTTGTCCTTTGCTTACTCGACTGCTGGCTTCCATGCCTAGATTCCCATACTGCCCGTCCCTCTTCGAAGGCGATGATGGCACTGGCCCACAACCGCTTGCAGTGACGGCACCGCACCCCCGGCGGCGGGCAAACCTTGCTGACTGCCGCATCGAACGAGGATCGGCGGAGTAGGATATGTGTGTGTCACCAGTTTTGTGCCAGCACTGAAAAAGAAGTTGGCGCTCGTGCGTGACTCGCTCAATCGGTTTTTCTGGCTTTGGCTGCATTGTGTTAGTAGCAATTTTCCACACGCCGTGCCCACGTTGAGCCCTCTCCCCTCCCCCTCCCCACCCCCCGCGGGAAAATGAAAACTTTCCGCCTATGGACTGACCGCCGATGCAATTCTACATTCGTCGTCAACATCACGGATAATACTGCATAATTTTTCTCTTCTTTAGTTATACCCAGCAGAACGGAGTAACAATATAAGCGACATAAACTGGCAGTCGCAAAAATCTATACAAAAGACAATACCAATTGCGAAAGCGGGGATTCGGAATGACGACACTGACATTTGCCGTGAGAATAAGAGCCGCTGTATATCCGAAGATATATATATATATATATATATATATATATATATATATATATATATATATATATATATATATATATATATATATATATATATATATCCGGGGCAATGTCATGCTTTTTTGTCGTGGAACAGGAGAGCCTTCCCGACATGGATTGATCGATTTAGGCGATGACTGGTGCGCGTCTTCACACGGCCTGTGCGGAAAAGCCATCTGAACCCCTTTATGGCTCTGCTATAGTAAGTTTCAGGCACAAGGTGCTGTGCAATGCGATCGATGCTCTTTCGTTTATTCATTGTTTTGCCGGCGAAAGGCACCTGCGTACTAGACTTCTTCTTGCTTGTCTTGCTGCTTATGAACGCCACGCCACATCGCAGTAGAGCCGATGTGGGTAAGTTTAATGCGGGATCAATGGCTGATCAATGACATGTGTTCTTATTGAATATCTGTCAGGCGAGACATCGTGGAAAATTCCTTATCAGGAATATGCAACTTTTACCTTTTTTTATGTCAACAAACTACTTGTGAAAAATTTCTACCAATAATGTTGACATGAATGAAAGATAAAAGTGGTCGAATTAAAATGCTTTGGTAAAATTGGCTTCTTCTTTTTAAGGAAGACATTTTATGACCAGCTTTCATGAGGGCTTTGTGTATTTTTTGGCTGGCACACCATGAGAGTATTCGGGCTGTTGCCGGCTATAACTATCTCAAGCATGTGGCGATATATTTTGGGAAATTCGTCAATACGTATTTTGACTGCATCACCAAACCACGAAATTTCATAAAAGCGTTAGCTTTCCTTTGGAGGTTCTTGTTACTCTCAACGGATGACAATCATTCATTCCACAGAAACCAAAAGCCGAATATAAGGAAAGTATGAAGGCGAAGAAGACCACAACGTTCGTGCTATATTATTTTCGTGCGTTCATACTGTTTCATTTTATTTTTTGTCGGTAACACTCTGTTAATGATATGGTTCTGACCAGAGAGCTACGCTGAAACAAGAAATTCAAATAAGTTAGGTTTACCGTTTGTAATTTTCTATCAGCACGAAATTAACGTAAACATACACGTGCGTAGTGATGAATTATATTAAGCGATAATGTTTGAGGCTGTATCTTGGTTATCGTTGAGGCAGGACAACTCAAACTGATATCATAAACCACTGCCAGCGTGTTTCCTGCTACAACGACCATGATGAAGCTTGTTATTTTATTGATGACAATAGTGAATAACACAAGTCAAATCCTACTTTTATGTGGCGCTAATAAAAAGAAAGCTGAAAGCTATAACTAGGTATGGTGATTTTTTTCGCCTTAAGACAGACTCGCTATTTCGAACGCGCAACCATTTCATATACACAGAGAGCTGCTAAATTTTGGGTGAGTTTTTGAAAGCGTCGATCATACAATGAAAGCTTTGCGAAAAGTTTTTGTCAGTCGGCGAAATACGCGACTAGTTTTCTGCTTCTGTCAGGATTCCACGGCGGCTTCGAACATCATACCATGTGAATGATTGGAAGGGATGGCATATTTCCAACTGCGTCCCAATACTGAATACACGAACTCCAGCTAAACTCGAGAGAGCTGGCTCTCACTTTATGCACTACTGGTATGGTATGGTACGAAAAACTTTATTAATGTCAGAATAGTCTTCAAGCTGGCCTTCCGCCTTCCCATCCGAACGCACACAAAAGACCTCCTCAATTTGGGAATTCACAACACGTTCGAAGAAATCATTGAAGCCCAAGAATTTTCCCAGTTTGTCAGACTCTCCGGTACCCCTGCGGGCCGAGCCATACTTGGCAAGCCGGGACATAACCCCACGGTCGTCAGTCTCGACGCTGTGAAGCTGCCCAGCGACGTAAGATCCAAGATTTACATACACCGGATGCCACGAAATATGCATCCCACCTACAACGAAGGACGAAGACGAGCCAGGGGTAAATCTCTGCTCGCCAGTGCCCACTTGAACAAGGACCGAACATGCTTCATAGACGCTGCTTCGTACGTTCAAGAAGAGGCCTTCTGCTCAGTGGTCATCGACTGTGATTCCAAAATCCTTAGCTGCGCTACCATCCGCACTTCTAATTCCAGCGTTGCAGAGCAGGTTGCTATTGCTCTTGCATTGACGGACAGTGTACATGACACGATTTATTCGGATTCCAAGGCCGCTGTCAGGGCCTTTCAGATGGGAATGGTGGCTCCCTAGGCCCTACGTATCTTCCAAAGTGCCAAAGACATATAACATCACTCTTTAGCCTGGTTCCCTGCACACCTTGGAACCATTGAGGGTGCCTCGATCCACCCCAACGAGGAGGCGCACTCAGCTGCACGAGGTTTGACTGACCGTACGCTGGGCAACGCGTCCTCTCCTGGGCGACCCGAGCCTCTTTGCTCGTACAACGAAATCTGCAAATACAATTATCTGTCACGAAGACTCCTACCTTTGCCGCACTCCTCGCTGTGCAGGACCCAGGCAGCCACTCTCAGACTTCTGCAAACAAGCACTTACCCGAGCCCCACGGCGCTGCACACTATGCACCCCAAACGGTTCTCCAGCCCGGACTGCCCTCTGTGTGCTGATTATGCGGGCTTCGAACACGTCCTGTGGGGCTGCGCCTCTGCCGGTCCCCCTTTCACTCAAGAGGAAATGATGAGGCTAATAGGGCCCAGGATCAGACCTCTCAAATCCTCGCAGTCCAGAGGGCTCGCGAGAGGGCCGTCAGGTTTCACCTGATGGTCCCCGAGGGGGCCTAGCCAGGTGACGTGGAGTCTGCTTGCGTCTATAGTGGACCAAATAAAGTTGTTTCACTCACTCACTCACTCACTCACTCATGTCCTTCAGGTCGCGCTAGATTTCTAGCCCGAAGCGGGCCGCTCCCACGTCGGTACCGAAAGGCCTAGCTTCTCGGCCGCACCGCGTGCCCGATGATCTGCCCATGTCTACTCTTCTAGTTCGGGGCTACGGAAAGCCGGGTCCCAATTCTCTTCGGTATTGCACAATTGGTCATTTTTGTTTATATATTGCTTTACCAGTACCTGGATTTGGGTACATAGACGTGCGTGTTATCGGTCCTAGTGCATTCCGTAGTCGGAAAGCATGCAAGCAGAAAACAGTGCGAAACGTGCACACGCTGTGTAAGGTAGTTCGCAGCTTGATGTTTTCGCGTACTTGTAGTTGCCCGTGTACGTGCGTGCTTTCAGAGCGACAAAAATGAAAGGTGTGATGCTCCGCTCGCTGAAAGCAAATTGCTTAAGTAATTGGTACTGTGTCGGCACCTTCAAGGAGCATTGCCGCGATAAGAACGCGATGACTGAAACAAGCGCAAGTATCTAAAACCCGAAAAAAAGAAGTCTCAGTTTCGCCCGAATGGCGAAGCATCAATTGCTATGGCAAATTAGTAGACATCTACACGAAGTAAACATAGCAATTCTGTCGATCGTATATACTTGTAAACATTCGCTTAATCACTAAATTATTAAGCACGGTGTCGCGCGCGCTAAAGCAAACATGAACACATCTGACTGGATGATCGCGTACACTTGCTGTCAAAGAGCTGGAGTGACGAAGCGGGCCAGCCGAACCGAGCAAATTGACATTCGTGCTGCCTCTCGCTTCCACGCGAACTAAGCGGTGACAACTCAGCGCACGCGAAGCTATCAGCCCTCGACGCACTTTGTCTTCATCGCACAACGCTTTCAACATCGGGCAGGCGCGACGGCGCCTTACCACAGAACACCTATACAAACTTAGAGAAGGGAAACTGTACCTTCCACAGTGCAATGGAAATAAGAGTAGCGGTTGTGTTGCGAACTAAAGTATGCGACCAAGAGATGGCGTTGACATTATCATCATCATCATTACGTAGTGAGCAATATGGCCGCTACGGTAGCGGCTGGTGGGGTTCGTTGTGCTGCTCGCTCGCTGGTTTTGGCTGTTTTGCTACCGCTTTCGGAGCGATGTTCGTGTGCACGATACTCAAAAATAACTAACGCTACCTTTGTTATATCGCCAGGTGACCGAGAGGCTTCAACTGGCAAAAGAAACACTTTAGACAAGTAAGCCTACATTGTTTATTGTCAATCGTGAATGAAGCAGTACATGCCCACAATTTTCGTACAAGTCAGGTGGAGCTAATGCTGTGAATCACTGAGTTTGCAACCTAAAGAAACACAGATAGCAATCTATTTAACGGAATTGAAAGCTGAAATCGAGCGAAGTTTTCTCATCGCGTTTGGCGTGCCGCTAAAGCAAGGACCACGATATTGTGCTCGCCTACGCTAGTACTTGTGTAGCATACAGTGCTGTTTGACGTGTTCTATGCTATATGTATGTTGTCTGCCTTCCACAATTTCAGCTAGATTAAAAAACACACATAAGAAGTGCTCAGCAAACATGTACTGTCAGTAAGGTAAGCTCGAGCTGCAATGTCGCATTGTTTTCATGACACACTGGCGATAGGCGCGAAGTCTAGAGGGAAAAAAACGTTATGCTAAATTTTAGATCACATATTGTGTGTTCTTGATATATCTACTGCACATTTAGCGTTCAGCTGCAGCAGTAAATACTTTGTCACAAGTGGATTACTCGTAGGAAGGTGAGGAACGTTATGGAGACGACAGTGCTTACAAGGACCTCTGTCAATATTGTGTGTAAACAACGACACTAAATGAATATATAAGTATGCCCAAGTAATGTTCACAGATCCTTGTAAAATGCAATTTACGGTTTCATGCTAAAAAACATCTCGGTTTGCACGTTCAAACAATGCAAAAAGGTTACAAGGAGATGAACACGTCAGTTGAGTCACAGAGTTGTGCAAGGGAAGCCTAAGCCTGTAGGCGATGTCTCAAAAATCAAACATATTTGTGAGGGTGGTGACGAAGATAAGTTCCCACGCTGAGGCTTCTCTTGCTTGTCCACTGTTGATTGTCTGAATGTTAAGCCAAACTTCGACAATATTTCAAAAACTATTTTTGAACACACTGTCCTCAGGTATGTCATCTGCTGTTTGAAAAGGAAGAAACATTGATTTTATTGGTGCGTCATGTTTGAGAAGTGTGGAGTAGTCCAGCCGTGTGAAATTGCCTGTTCTAGTCATTTCTTACGTTGCAGGGCTAGCCTAGTTACAGATTTTCGCAAATGAAAAATGCAATATCCAGATCTAACTCTAACCGTATCACTTACCATCTTAACAATGCTCCCTTAGATTTCATCATGTCCTATAAATATATTGGCGTACACACTACAAATAATTTAAATTGGACCAATATAGAGTATGTCATTAACAAAGCAATTCACCTGCTCGGGTACTTACAGTGCAACTTTTCCAAAGTGCTGTCTACTTTGAAACTACACCTTTACAAGACGCTAATACGCTCAAAACTTGAATATGGATCTGCAATATGAGATCGCAGTCGCGTTAGCCTTACTACTTCACTTGAACTAGTACAAAATAACTCTCCTTGTTTCATTCTTTCTAATTATTACTGTACGGCGAGTATAACCTTAATGAAGCTAACCAGCACTTATTCCCCTAGCTAGTCGCCATGTTTCGCTATTTCATAAAATTTTCCGTCATACCACACTTCACAACGACTTCATACCGCGGCCTCAAGTACATTTCGAACTGCATCTATCATCGCAGTAACGCAGGGATTGATTCTTGCTCCACGAAGTCGTTGTTTCAATCTTTCATCCCCCGTATATCTCAGGAATGGAACCACATTCCCTCAAGTATCGTAGCCATCACCGATAACAAATTTTTTTTTTTTTGCAAAACATTAGCGAACATTGTATAATCAGGAGAATCATTGTATTACCAAAACTCACTGCTCTTGTTTGATTTACTCTACTGCTTTGTAACCACTTCCCTCTTTAACGGCATACGGCTCTGAACGTACATTATATAAAAAGTAGAATAAAGTGAAGGGTGACTGCCAGAGTTTCAGTGAACATGAAGCATCATTTCCTCAAAATTTCTCTGAGCGGTTTTGAAGGCTTTAAAATTCTTTGCAGAGTCATGTAAAAAATTAAAGCTACGAAGGAGCATGTGATACTTGTTGGCGATGCCCGTCAACCTGATTTTCAAATAGCAGCTGACAGAATTTGTGCATTACCAAGTAGGAGCGTGCTACAAGAAACAAGTTGAGACTCAACTTGTTACTTCTCCGATTGTCATAAAATGCCCTTAAAATCAAGCTGCGTGTATGTCAAAATTTTAGCATTCCCGCTCGGTACGATACAAAACTGTAGACTGTTGCTTTCCTGATAGGGCTCACTGCGCTCTATCTGGTAAACTTGCAAACATTTCATGGTGAGGCTAGTTCAAGAGGGCCTGTTGTCATTATGGTGTCCACTGAGCTTCTTATGGCTTGGCGTGGGCAGCTTGCAAACCAATAATCACTTTTGTCCTTCTTCCTGTAAAGAGAAATCATGAAGCCATGACAAACATGCAAGCAAAGAATTGTGAAACAAAAGTTTGTCCAATTAATGAACAAATCACAGTTCAAGTTGAGGTGTTCAGAAACATACCTTGCGATGATTCTGGCTCTGTGGTGACACATTCACTGGTGACTTGTACGTCGAGAGACATAGAGTCCAAAACGGTGATCAAATATGAGCAGCATCTTGGAGGAAAAGAAGAAAGCCTCAGTTACTATGGTGGAAGCGTGGGTGAATTTTGTGATTCATGTATGACTAAGAACAGTGCACAAAATGCTCCATGACAGAAAACACACACACACACACAACACTGTTTTGAGCGTGCATTTCTTTCCATAGTGTTCTTGTGCGAGGTGTGCTTTGTGAAGCCTCAAATAAATTTTTTGCCAGCTACTAGGTAATAAACGCAATAATTTTATTATGTATCAAATGATGTTAATCTAACTGTATCACCGGAAGTACACTTGTACTAATGTGCTGCGAAATTATCGCAGTGTATTATTCATGCAGACACAGCCAACGCTATTTACTTTTTATGCTGTACTCCGTGTTAGGAATTATCGCAACGTGGCAAAATAACAAGAGCATTCTTTAAATTGCCTTTGAAGAGCAATAAGGTTATTATGATTTTCCACATTGAAAAAAAATATGACCACAGCAATCTGTTCGGGCTAGTACATTTACATGTTCGGGCTAGTACAGGTTCGGGCTAGCAGATTTACGATGAGGTCTCCATTATGTTTTTCTTTATGAAGCGCACATTCTTAATATTGACCAGCTTTGCTTCAAACTATTGCTTAATATTGACCAGCTTTGCTTCAAACTAGAAACAACTTTTGGAAAACTTTAATAAAAGATGAATGAAAGTAGCGGCGTGGGA
Organism: Dermacentor andersoni; assembly: GCF_023375885.2. Taxonomy (NCBI): domain Eukaryota; kingdom Metazoa; phylum Arthropoda; class Arachnida; order Ixodida; family Ixodidae; genus Dermacentor; species Dermacentor andersoni. The sequence continues at coordinate 56,235,808 of NC_092820.1, forward strand.
TCTATACCAACGGGAAACGGAGCAGGGTAAATCATTAGATAGTTACGTTGTGCAGATGACGCATATACTTGCATGTCCGAACGGGCAGGAGAAAGAAGTTGCAGAATGTGCACGTCAATAAATATTGAAAGTAACAATCGGGGTCTAAGCGCGGCGCATTCTAATATTCTACTCTATGGAGCCCGGAACTTGTAGCAAGTAACATATAGGGCAGACTGGATATTAAACTTATACCAAGATTCGACGGCCCCACAGGGTTAGCGCAAAACACAATTTGCCTGAAGCAGTAGCCAGTCATTCGAATGAACAAGTTCAGAACTTTCACCAAGCAAGCTCTTATATCCAACAATGAAGTTTCGCCTCAACAAGTGAGTTAAAATGCAAGCAATGATACCTTACACACAAATTTACCTGCATTGACTCCTTAGGAATTATTTGATACGCGGAAACACAAAATCTATGAAAGGTATACAATCATTTACAAACCAGTGAAATAATATTTACAATTGAAAACTTGACATTGCAGCTGCCTATTTGGATAGAAATACTTTGTACAACATTGCTACAGCCCTAGTCGCTTTACCTATTTTCCTTGTTCCGGCTGTTTCGGGCCACACGTTCGTACTTCTGTAAATAATATATGCTGCTAGAGCTTCGAAGTATCTATGCGCATCCCTCTGTAGTAAATGACCTTTCCAGACAGCCTCTGAGCCTCCCGCCCAAAGTAAATGTGAGCCTGCTGCTGAGTTACTACAGAAATGCTCCGCACGAAAACAGCAAGCCATAAGCGATTGGCGTAAAAAATAAATTAAAGGATATCGATGTTTGCTAGACGGGTCGAAGCATGCAAAAAAGACCTAGACGTTTCGTACATCATTCTCGTTGCATGTGTTGTTAGCTTAACAAAAGGACCGAACAAAAGAATTATTCATTTTTTTTCCAACACAAGTATGAGGTTTAGGGACCAGGGATATATGCGCAAGCAGTAAGAAAGAGAACCAAGGTAGTGATTTTACTTATTAGCGTGAAGGCGCCTGTTGCACAAATTATTACATCGTAACTTCCTCAATTAGAGCTTTTGGAAGTAACGGCAATGGCCTGGCTGATGAACGCTGGGCAAACGCAGCTACTGAACTACTACGAGGACTTCTTCTGATCAGACTCATAAGCTGTGCGAGATGATGCAAGACTAGAAAAGTGAAAGACAATTGTTGCGAAGAAGCCTAAAGTTGAAATTTTGAGCTCCACGGTAAGCTCGTAGCACTCCCCTACTGAGTGGAACCGAGCCCACTTGGTTATCACGAGAAACAAAAGTTCTCCCCAGATTACACTTCTGCAGATGCACAAATGTCTGCAGAGATGGCAACGACCAGCATAGAAGAGATACACAATTTGAACAAAGTAAATCCCTCTTACCTCTTCGACCGTTCTGTGTGAATAGCCTGAAAAAGATTCTCAGTACAAAATGATATCCACAACAAAGCAATACATCCAACTATGAAACTGTCGGGATCTCCCACTACAGAGGTGACGGACAGGGCATAAATTGTTGAACGGTGAAGGTACAAACAGAATTGCTCCTTCATTCCCGCTGCAATCTTCAATCTCGCGTTGTTTCAGTGATGAAGAACATCTGGTCAAGTTTGGTGGACGACTTCACCAGTCAAGCTTCAAAACGCGCGGGAAGCACTCTATTCTTTTTCCCGACAATGAGTTTTCAAAGAAGTTCACGGTGAAAGATTACTGCAAGCTTCTACGTCGCTGAGTATGGGATACGTAAAAGAAATTATGTGAAATACACTGGATAATCAGAGGGCGACAAGCAATGAAGGTTATAACTTCACTGGTTAGCATAGAGACCCATAGAGATGAAACCTTATTTTCGTAAGGAATTACATTGCAACCACTTTCGAAAGTCATTGAATAAGTACTTTGGCATCCAGATTTTTAACATCATTGGTTAGGACGCACACATCAATCGCATTTACGCATCGTTATTCTGTAAACGTGATTTGTTAAGCAGAAACTAAAAGAACCTCCTATAGAAGCTAAGTGACTAGATTACACATCTATTATAAGACCAGCACTTGAGAATTCATGCACCGTCTGGAACCCCCAGGCTAGGCGTAACATAGACCCACCAGGAAAGTTAAACGCAAGGCTATTCGTTTGATATCATCCAGGTATAGTACAACTGACTCTAGTACTAAAATATAAAAGCACGATATCCTGTAATTAGAACGCCACAAGATTCAGACCATAATAAGTTTTTTCTACAGTATACTAAAATATTCCTTTTCCCTGAACCATATCACACACTGCTGAGATCGCGACTAACAAGACGTCACCATGTTATAATCACTAACACCCATCAGCATCAAAACCAATTCTTTTAAATACACACTCTGCAGTCGCACTAAATATATGTAATGGCGCAAATTGTCATAATTTGATAGTTTTCATATATTTCTTGTACCGAGGCACCATTCTTGTCTACCGTTGTTTTATACAAAGCGTTACCAAAAATTCATTACTTCTTTGCTGTTTGCATAGCATATTTAGTTGCTTGTTTAGCTTTGTATACCTCATCCATTTCGTCTCTTTATGTTTATTTTTAGGAACATTTTCTCTAAATTAATGCCCTATCAGCAAGGGCCCTTTACAGGCTTGCCAGTGTTCTCCTAATAAATAAATAAATAAATAAATGATGCCGCTAACTGAGTCATTGGCATGTCCTGAAGTACAGAATGAAAGCGAGTGGGCCTTTAAGCGTCATAGGCACAGACTTCGCCAAGCCGTTATACTATAAAGCAGGGCGTGAGTGAGTGAAGGCGTACATTTTCATGTTCACTTGCGCAGTCAAATATGGAATTAATCTTTAACTGTTTGAGACATTGTGAACACTGGACTATTTTGATGCCTTTTTAAGGTTTACCGCACGTCGTTCTATCTGCCAAACTGTTTATTCCAATAATTCCCTCACCTTCCAAAGAGCTTCTAAAAGTTTTTCAAGCTATGAAGAAACCCATAGGAGGTGTAAGAGTGATGCAATATTTCCTCTTCACCCAAATACCCTGAAATCGCATTGCTGAGGGAGAACCACATTGCGAAAGTTCTAGGAGCAGTTTATGCACGTTGTCAAGACTTCCCTTCGAAAAACATGCAAACAAGTTGCATGGTCTACAAAAAATTTCAAACATTGTTAGCGAAAATTGAATCTATCATAACCTCACGCCCGCAAACTGCTAGCAGCTAATTCCATAGAAGAATTAGCCTCAATTCGCGCTCATTTCTCAGTTGAGAGCGACTTCCTCCTTTGCCTCATCACAGTTAAACAAATATGAAAAACTACGGATGAAGGCCTAAAACCATTATCGACAAGACAACAAGCCATAATTGATGCCTTTTGGTAATTTTAGTGCAAAGTGTACATTTTTCTATTACCATAAGCTCATAACGTGAATGAAGCTTTTTGCGCACAAGACAAAGACGAACAAGAGACTAAGACACACGAGCGCAACTTACAACAGTGCTTTATTTTGATGAAAACAGCCCAGTGCGTGGAAATTTCAGTGACACATCTCACGTGCGTCGCCGGCAGAAAATTGCTATCTTGAGGCAACAAAGTTAGATCCTTCCTGGCAAAGGCGATAGACGGGTTTACTACACAGGTGTAAAGATACCTGGCAACCTCACGAGTTACCTTATTACGACTTTTGCTGGCAATTGAGCATGTGCTATATAGCGGTTTACGGGTGCCATTTTTTGTCGCATTTGCCTGATTACGCATGCAATTTCCATAGTATGCATCCGAAAACCTTCCTGTTATTTCAATCACATTGTAGCGATACTCTCGAAGCATGTCATTAAGACATCATCGGCTCTGACCAACATAGTTGGACCCACAATTTAAAGGCAGGTTGTAAACAATTCCTTTCGCAAAGTCAAGGAACCTTGCTTGATGTTTATTTTAGCATGGAAGCTCCTCCAGGACATACGCGTTGGTCAATCTGCACAATATTTGCAGCTCAGCGGGAGCGAAAAAAATAAGCCAACACTTTTACATCGACCCGTTGGCCAATCATAAGGATATAAGGAATAACCACTGCTTTTTTGTGAAGTGTAGAAGACTGAGCGGCATTAGACGACTGTGGTGACATTTGCTTCAAGAGGCCTTCAGCATCGCTAACGAGGACATGCGTGGGGTACCTCCGTTCCTGAGGCGAGTAACTTTCAAGAGAAGCTGTCGGTCAAGAGCTATGAGCACGACTTGCATAAAGAATTGGACATGCATAACTTCGCGATGCCTCCTTCGCGATGCGCTGACACATACGATATCAGCGCCTTATTGGCACGAGGCTCGTATTTTCAGTCATACGTTTGTCTCGGAATTAAAGCCTAATTTCGATAAAGCGTCCGTAAGCTTCCGTTAGACGGCAACTCATGAGTTTAGACGAAAAGTGATAAGCCCTGACATACGAAATATAGTGCTTGTGTAGCTAGGGTCTTGAAATGGCCGGTCCTGCAATTAGGAAAAAATTAAAAATCATCGACGCACCTGAAGGTCTTTGGGAGGCTTTATTCATGAAGGCGACTGCAGAGGCATCTGTCCACATTAGCCAAAAAACATATCGCTCAGTATGGGGGCAATGCAGAGGCAGATACATATCCCCTCCTTCTTTATGAATGACTGCGCCCCCCCCCCCGGCTGACTAAAGGTATACTGAAGATAACAACTGAGCAGTTGCAAAATCCGCAACATACCAACTTCGTCTGATTCTTAAAGGCGACACTTCCAAGGCCATCAATGTATTTCTGTGCACAAGAGAGCAGGGGAAGACTCGGGTAAGGAATAAAACAGATCCTTGACGTCTAATGAAAACGCCACGAGGTTCTCGTGTGAGGACAACCTCTAGGACAGGTAGTCTAGGACAACATCAGAGTTCTTGACAAGAAACTTGTCATTAATGTGGAGCAGACTAATCGAAGACTAAGACTGAGACTAACCTAGTACTTCTCCTAGGTGCCCCTTTTAATCACGATAGCTCTGTAATGAACTTCAATGTTACGTGTTTTAACACTGAAAAATACATCGCGGCAATCTCGATCACTCACTCATATAGCTTGGGGAACACTAAATTAAACGTGGTGCACATTTCTTTGGCCTTTAATTTTTCTTTTGACATTGTGAGGTTTCGGCAAGGAGCAAAAGCGTTTTGTACTGCTTCTAATGCTTTCTAATTGAAAATACCATCAGATAGCTTCGCAAAACCATCTTGTTAGTATATCGTTAAAACACGAAGATGATTATCCTTCAAGACAAGGCACGCATTACAGGTCCCGAAGGTACTGGGCAACAAAACCTTTGCCCTTGAACTTCTGGCCCTCGTCAGACAGGTTGCCCAGCACGCTTCAGATGTGCGGTGTGTGGCGGCCGGTGCAGATGCTCTGCACGGGAGCAGTGGGCCTGGACCGAAGGTATCTGTAAAATGGGCCACGTCTTCCATGAAGGATAATAATCTTTGTGTTTTACCGGCAGACAAAGAGGCATGTCTTGCAGTGCTATTACGCAATCTTCTCAATGAGAAAGCTTTCGAAGCGGTACAAAATGCTTCTTCTCCATACAGAAACCTCTCAGTTTCAAAAAAAAAAAATAAAAAATCAGAGGCCAAAATAAGTAGTGTTCTCAAAGATATAGGAGTGAGTAATCGAGATTGCCTTGATATGTTTTTCAGTGTCAAGAACATAAGGTCAACGCTTCTCTCAGAGAAGCGCTGACCTTATGGCCATTTTCGAAAGGGGCACCTGGCAGAATTCCATTTCCGTATTTTTCCAGACTTCGCTTAATTTGTTCCACATTGATCGCCCGTTTCTTGTCACGTACTATGATGTTGTCGTAGACTACATGATGTTGCCCACACACAAAAACCTAGGGGCGTTTTCAATATACTTGAAGGATCGTTTTTATTCCTTAGCCCTATCATGCCTACTCTCCGCTGTAGAGAGTTACATCGATAATTAAATCAATAATGTCCTCTCGAAATGCGACCGCCGTGTCCGGGATTTGATTTCGCGGGCTCGCGCTTAGAAGCCCAACACCATAGTCACTAAGGAACCCTGGTGGGTAATTACATCGATACGTTTGAAAGAATCGCCTTTAATAAATAATAGTATATTTACAATATAATAACTAATTTAACAGATTTACTATATGAGCCGCACCAAATAATAATATAGTACTAATATATTGATCATTTTAATATACGCAATCTAAGAACACAAAAAAATATCTGTAGCTGGAAATAACCAGGTAAAATTAACTATGCGGATTGCAAGAATGGAAATTTAAGAGAAATATCACGATATTGTTGATAAGACAATTACCTGCTAAGGCAAACCAATAAGAGCACATAAATACGACCTAAACGTGTCATTTCAATAATCACAACGTCAAGAGATAGATACAAACTGCAGTCGTTGTTTCTGAAAATTCGTTCAAAATGAATTGTTTGTTGAAATGAAGTGCTTGCCACTTGTAGTTAGTTTGGAAACGAGGTTCACGCCCAAATTAACGGCGAGAACAAAGTGTTCTATGCTATGAGCAGTCGGCACTGTCTGCCGACATCCCAGATCACTCAGTGCGTTTGGTCCAGGTTCATAATGATTCGACGCGGACGAACAAGGCGCTTATGAGTGATAATGGCTTATAATAATTGGAACCTCATTAGTGCACCTGGCGCCGCCACTTTGAATACTTATCTTTGGTAATAATGCGCTTTGCGCCGCCGAGCGCACCAGTTCGTGTCGCCCCTGCGCTGTCGTTAGTACTGGTCTGATCAAGTTTGGTAATATTGATAATGACACTGAGTTGCGTGGAGATTAGCAAGTGGCACAAGGCTTACGTGTACTTTAACAACTCCCAAAGGAGTTTCTCCATGATTGTATTTTATTTCTATAACAATTATATGGACACTCCAAGCCCATTTCTGCCATCGGCGTCACCATCACCGTGAGCTTCTATATAAATTCCAAGGGCGGTAAAATCGTCTCTGTGCGCCGTATGCTGTATGTGCGAGTGAAAGAGTGTTAGTGTGAGCCGGCAAAAGCTGCTCAATTTCGTGTGTGCGAACGACGAAGGCGGGCTGGAAGGGTGCCAATTCTTCATGCCCGCGAGGCACGGCTATGAGGCGAGGGAAGGGGGCTCACTGACTTGTCACGCCGCTCATTGACTTGTCTCTCTCGCGCCAAGACGTTCCAGTCTTTCCCCTTGTGATGTAACAGCCAGAGAGAAATGGTTCCAAAGCGAACCGTTACAGAACACGGCCCATGGAGGGTTTAGTCAGAGCAGCGTCCCCTTGCTGTCTTCGTGGCGATGTGGTTTAATCACGCGACTGTATGTATTTGGCCTGCCCTGCATACCGAACTCTAGGAGAGAGCATAATTGAAGTGCAGAACTTTCTTGTTGTGAGGGACCAGCTCAAGTGGATGCTCTTTTTTGACCTTGCGGGCCCAAGAGAATGCGTCTGAATATGCGCGATGCTCTTATTTTCTGATACTTTTTGCAACACAGCAAACCTTTACATTTTTGTATGTGTTACATACATTATTGCTACCCTACTGTGCATGTTTGCACTGTGAGTTCATATGCCCATCCCAATCTTTCTATCCTCTTCTGTATTTCTAGGGCGAGGTGATGTGCTTTACCTCTTCATCCTATACTGTACGAAACTCCAGCATCATTTGTTAGCATTTGGCGTGCTCTACTCATTTCCCATATTGATATCCATATCCCTCGTTCACGTGGCGCTGTTCTATTTACTAATTACTCCCGCCGCACTTGTACACACACTGACCCTTGTGCTAACCCTCGGGTCCACACACAGCCTGGATGAGTAGGTCGCCTGCAGCTGCGCACCGTTGGCGGGAGGCTTCCTTGAGGGGCACCATACGAGGCTAAGTACATACCTGTATGAGCTCATAAAAACGCAAGCGGTCGCGTTTCGGCGACTTCAGACAAACACATACCCACACCCAAAATACATTAACAAAATCACAGGGGGCAGGGAAAGCGACAAATGTAGGCTCTGTTCAGAAACAGGAACACTCATACACATAATGTGGGAATGCACCTCGCTCCCGTTCTCTCATTCCCCCGTCAGCAGCGAGACTGACGGGACAGCCTGGCTCAGTTCCGGGGACGTCGACCGACAACTTGAACTGGTGGACTGGGCGGGAAAGGCCAAGCAGGCCCAGGGCCTTACTTGAGCCCTAATCCTCAGCCACGTCCCTCTTTACCCTTCCCCCTTTCAATAAAGTTTATCACCACCACAAGCTCATAAACGACTTCCGCGATGAGCATGCTCGATATAAAGACTTTCTATCCACATCTATGGCTACTGCTCTCTTATCATCGACTTGGGTCTTGAACGGACCTTCCGATAGGCTTTCATTGTTGCAGACGTACGCATAGCTATATTGGGTGCGGATTTTCTGACCTACTTCGCCCTTTGTATTGACCTCCGCGCTTGTGACCTCGTGGACATGACGGATAGGATGTCTATACGAGTCATTCTCGCGCCTATGACTTAAAGCACTAGAATAGTACAACAGATACCATCATCTGCGTTCGCCTGAATTCTGTGAGACTTCCCCGCCATCACGGAACTTTTTAGTGTTGAGCTGCAAGTATGTCACGTCTCGCATCATGCTCTCACCACAGACCCCGAGTGTTCTGCCGACCCAGGCGCCTCGCTGGTGATCACCTCGCCGTCGTAAGGAGAGTGTTCAACCACATGCTGCAACTGGGCATCATCCATCCCTCGCCGAACAGTTGGTCTTCAGCTCTCCGCATCGAACTAAAAGCATGGCCCAGGGGACTGGCGCCTTAGGGCGACGATCATGCGCGCTACACGCGCACCATCCCTGATCGCTCTCCCTCACATTCCCGACTTCGCAGCCAGCCTAGCTGAAACAGCAATATTCAGCGAGATAGATTAAGTGAAGACCTACCATCAAGTCCCTGTCGAGCTAGCGAACATACTAAAGACCGAGACTCCGACACCATTCAGGCTTTTCGAGTGCGTCCGCATGCCGTTCGGGGTGAGAAGTGCTGCTCACACGTTCTAGAGGTTTGTCAACGAATGAGGGCATCTGGGGACTCCCCTTCGTCGTTGCGTACCTCAATAACCTCTTAGTGTGTTGTATTTCCCCGAACAGTGTAGCCACCATTTGCGGCTGCTTTTTTTCTCGGCTTCAGGAAAACAGCCTTCTCCTTACCCATGGAAAGTGTGTCTCTGGAGTCCATGAAATTGAGTTCCTCGCGTACCGCGTGACTGCCGAACGTATCAGACCGATGAAAAAGAAAATTCAAGCCTTGTGTGAGTTCTGTGGCCCAATGTCACTGCGAAAGCTTCATGAGTTGCTCGGGCAGCTCAACTTCCCCCGCAGCTTTCTTTCTTACATTGCCCGAATTATTAAACTACTGACCGAGCTCCTAAAGACCACTAAAGCTCCGTCCACTCCACTGCCGGGAACGTCTGATGCCGGAGAGTCTTTTCAAGCTGCCAAACACGCATTGAGAGATGCCTACGTCCTGGTGCGTCCTCTACATGTTGCACGAATGCGCCGTACCACCGATGTGTCTATAGTGCAGCTGTCCACACCATTTTACAACATTTACAGCGCAGCGCCTGGTGCTCACTCGGGTTTTTCTCCCAGAAGCAGACGCCTGCTGAAACGTGCCACAGCGCGCACAGTCGCGAGATGCCTGCCGTATAGTTGGGCGTTCGGCATTTCCGATACCTGCTGAAAGTAAGAAGCTTAGACGTCCTCACGGACCACGAGGCGTTGACATTCACTTTTAGCAAGAATCACAAGACTTATACTGCACGAGAGCTACGGCATCTCAATTTCATCTCCGAGTTCACCGTGGACATGCGATGCATTGAAGGCCCACTCAACGTAGCCGCAGATGCTTTTTCCCCTATCGACGCAATATCCACAGATACACTGGACTTCGGAGAAATTACCATGGCGCAGCACTCAGTCGTCGAGATTTGTGACCTCCGGTCGCCGACTGCGTGATTAGTGCTGTCCCAGGTGTCCCTTCCATTTTTTTCTCGGGTACTATATCTTTCGTCCTGTCAAGAGGCATAACCCGCCTATTAGTTCGATTCTGACTCGGCCATCAAAGAATTGACAAGCTACATGGAGCAATCATCGCGGAGTCCGTGCCAGCCTGCGATTAATTACTTCCCGCTTGGCATGCCGAGTGCGAACTCTAATGTGCGCCGATCAACTCGCGAGTGCCTTCAGGATCAATGCTCCAAGACGACTGGACACACGAAGTGGCCAATTCACTCCTTTCGTCCACCTGACGCCCGGTTCGATCAATATTCACATCGAGACCGTTGGCCCGCCACCATCCCGAGGAGGTCGCTACATGCGACCATCATAGCACCTTGTATGATGTATTTCCTCTCACTGACATAACGGCACTTGCAGTGGCTTCGGCGTTCGTCAGTAGCGGGATCTCGCGCTTCTGATGCCTCAGCACTGTTACGACCGCTTGCGGCCTACATTTGGAATGTGATCTCTTCCGCGAACTGACGTGCCTGCTTGGCGTCTGCCATATCCATACTCCCGCAGGTTAAATACCTTCCCCATCAACTTAAAGACCCTTTGATGGCCGGCCAGGCTCGCTCTTATTGGGCTGAGGACCTTCTTCTCGTCCTGCTAGGCGTGCGCTCTTGTTTCAAGGAAGACCTCGGCTGCACGTCTGCGGGGCTGGTCTATGGCACAGCGTTGCAGTTGCCGGTGAATTTCTTGCGCCAGCTACTGTTGCTACGCGCCATCGAGACAGCTATGTTCAGCAGTTCCACTTCATCTTTGCATGCTTGCGTCCTTTCCCTAGTAGTATTGCATCCTCTACAATGTTTTGCCAGCAAAGACATGCCTACAGTGAGCCACGTTTTCGTACGCGTTACGTTTCTCCGTAACGGCCTTCCCAAGGTACTCAAGCGGACACAAAAAACTGTCACCATCGACCTTAATGGACGTGAAGAAGCCGTGGCGATAGACCGCGTCAAAGCAGCCTACGTAGTGACCATGACATCATTATCCGCTTTCGATGATTTTTCAATCGCTGAAACGGCGTATGTACCCGATCGCCCGTCATTAAAGGCTACTTCTTAGGCATCGCTGCACTGCTGGTGTTCTACTAAATGGTGGTGGGGGGGTGGCGGTGGTGATGATGATCATGTTGATGAACCTCTGCCAAGCCTCGCGCCCACTAAGGGGGATAGGCCAAGTATCGGGTGGTAGGAGGTAGCTAAAGGAAATTCTTACTTGAAAACGGTAAATGCAAAGTAAAATACACAAAAGAAAATGATGCACTAACTAGAATAATTTGCCAGCGAGCAGCCAGACTAACTGAAAGGTGAATGTTAAATAGGGTATGATCAGGGAGAAATTATGTTAATAAAGAATTTAGATAAACTAAACTTAGGTGAAATGATTGTACACTTGCTATCGAGAATGAAGATGCAATAGCTCACAGGGCAATCATTTTGTTTCAGTTAAGTAATGAAATACTGCGTAACAAACGTCTCTGTGACTATATCCTTGTGTCAGGCCCTAAATGATGATAATACTGGTATACTTAACCCTAATCCAATTTTCCGGAGCGGTGCTTCGAGTATTATCTCTCTGGTGTGAATATCGTCTACATGATAAAAAGTAGTGGTCTATTGATTCAATCTCCGTACAGTTGTGGCATAGAGTGGACATCGTCAGACAAGCTCAATGTATATAAAATTCAAGTGCAGGATGCGACAGTGTGGTCTTTTGTGTGTAACATCCAACCGCAACAAAGACACCACTGTTTATTTTAAAAAAGACTGAGACGCTGAAAGTCTGGAGAAGGTGTGAGCAATAATTTTCATAACTCATGTTGCAAACAAAATTTTCTGTATTTCAATAGCGTGACACAAGGTGTATCCGGTAAAATCGGAATCTAGGGTTCCTTTGAAGATGATCTGTCTAATAATAGAGCTACCATTTCTATTAAGTATAAACCGCATTGGAAATAAACCCAAAGCAAATCATTTTTTTGTAAAGTTGTAGGAAGTAAATTTTGAAACGTAGTTAAGTTAGTTGTATTCGTTGTCGTGGAAAGCGACACAAATACCAAATACTCAAAAACATTTCTGAGGCACGTTCACGAATAACTGTATATCTGTGGTCTAGCCCCTCTTCTTTTTGCCTTGTTCTCATGGCAGCTTCCCATTGTTTGCAGGAGTCTTTTATCTATTGCAGTCACCATTTACGTGGTTCACGCTTTCGTAGAGGACAGCGAACAGGTACACTGATACAGTGCAACTTTGTTTTCTCTCCTCCACCTCCTCGATTATGAGAATGTACTTATGGGGCATTTACAATTCGTTTTTTACAGACGCAGACACTCAAAATGTTTGCACCCTTAATGTTGTTTTTCGCCTCAGTGGAAACATTCTTACCGTTAAAGCCTTGCAAAAATTTATAGATCACGACAACAGAGTTTTAACTAGATGTGCGATGACAAAAGACGTAGTTGAAAACTGCGTAATCATTCTGACAGCCTTGGACGCAGAGAAATATCTGACAGAAGAGTTTCGTATCTCTCCCTGCCAAATTCTCTGGTCGTATATTTCTGTGCATCCAAGGCTGTTAGGATGATTACGGAATTTTCTTTCAAATACGTCTTTCTTCATCGCATGTCTAGTTAGAGCTCCGTTGTCGGCCTTTATAAATTTCTGTGAAGCTTAACGGGAAGGCTGTTACAAGCGCGACAAGAAAACACCCTTAAGGGTTTAAATCTTTTTAGAGTGTATTCGACGCTAGTTTACAGTTGTATCCAGCAAACATGATTATTGCCGTGATATTCGGCGAATGAAGGAGGCTTGCGCCACTGTGGCGTCACGCGGAGCACGCTTATCTGTCGTGGATGCGGCCGCGGATATTCTTCTGATGACATGGTGCAGCTACTGTCTACGCCATTCCTTTTTATCATGTTAGATTGTAAGTTCCGTAAAGTAGTTAAAGAAATCGGTGTTTTAAAAGAAGTAGAACGTCTTTCTTGTGCACATTTTCTTGTCTATAGGCCTCGTGTGTCTGGCTATAGTTGCGAGGTCTATAACAAACTTCTTACATATAGAATGATGTAGTCAGTTTATGTAACACACAGGCGCCAATATGTCTATATCTGCACGTTCTCTGAATTCATGAATTACTAGAACGAGGCAGAACAATACGGCATTAGAGTGTACAACATCCTACAGTGCTGTGTGTGGTCTCTCTCAGTCCTTGTCCTTCGCGCTCTACGTCGTTTTTACCAGGCGTCTATAGACAGCATAATGAAAAAGCTACCATATACAGAATAGCACACGCGACGTGTCCCCGTTATTAAACACCACTTTATAAAACGGCAAGTTGTCCATTCTGTTCAAATATACATTCTTTCTTTGTCTTGTTGAGTGTCAAGTGAGCCAGTGTTTCCGAACAGGTACAAGGAACAGTTGGTCTCAACCGTCATTGGGTGGTCGGTAAGCGCTGAAGAATGCCGGCATGTTGGTACTGTTTCCCACTTGCTCTGACAGTGAGCGTGCGGCAGATTCATCCACCCTGTGTTGTGGTAGAGCATAACACGAACAAACCAACATTCGGTCATTACATTTTCAAAACTTGTGAACTGACGAGCAAATACACCCTTACAAAAAACAGTCGTAGGCACAAATACGCTTTCGTGAGTGTTCGAAGCCAAGGAAAATGTTTGTCCCGAAAGAACTAGAATTCCCAACGGACAAAGAAACAACAAAGTATGCGCTCCGATTCTGAGCACCGAGTGCCCGCACCAATGAGCGAATGAAAAGCATTCGTCCGCAGTGGCCTGACTGTCATTGTAAGTCTCTCCATTTAAGACGTTTCCGCCCCTGTCGTAATCACGCCCTTCTCATTAATGATAAATCACTGTTCACAACGGAAGCAAGATCGATGCAATGAAATTGCAGGGCGGTCACCGAAAACCCGAAATAGGATTTCCTGACACGCGTCCGGCCTTCTTCCTCTTCAGAAAGCGTGCTATTTACTGCACAGTACAGCAACGCGTGATTCGTAGAAATACCCAAGAAAGTGGATGGGGAAACCGCGCCGCTTTAACCCAATTGGTTAGAGCACCGCACACGTAATGCGAAGATGTAGGATCGTTCGCCACCGGCAGCAAGTCATTTTTTCGTCCTCTTTCATTGCCATTAATTTATTATTTCTTTAGTTCAATTGGTAATGTAACATTCCACGACAAGCCTGCACAGAACCAAAGCACGATCTCGTTATTCTTCATCTTCTACTTTCCCCCGTTCCCACCAGATCTGTCCTTTGTCATCTCGGCCCACTACACTCTCCCGGGCTTTGTTTTATCTATCCGTTGCAAATAACGGATGACGTTGGCAATGGCCGCTATTTCCATCGCACCGTTTTCCGTCGTATAGCCGATGGTCTTGAGTACTTCTTTTGTAGCCAATTTTACCACTTTAAGCGGACCCACAAATTTTGTGTTAGGACCACCATTCTCTTTCCGCACCAGAACCATATCGCCTAATGCGATTGCGGGAAGATTTGTGTTATGATGTTTGCCAAATGCTCTCTTCTTCGTTTCTCTGTGCTTCCTTTGCTGTTCTGAGCTTCTTTTCCTTCAAGTTAAGCTTTTCTGTTATGCCAAGTATATCGTCCGCAGGGGATAAGGCAGGCTCCTCAAAGGCGGCGTACTGGGGAGTGTATCCTAGGGGGCTCGTATGAGATCTATTGTGGTGTGACACAGCTGCATGTAGACAACACTTCCACCCTCTTGGGAATCCTGAGTACATGCTTATATATTGATTTATATCTTGGATAACTCGCGTTGCTAGTTCATGAGCTCATGGATGGTATGGTGCTGTGAACTTCAGGGTAATGTTTCTGTGTTTTGCCCACCTTGCAAATGCCTGACTCTTTAATGCAGGGCCATTGTCGGATACGACGCATTTCAATCCTTTAAACATGTCTCTATTCAAAAGAGATATGACAGCATCAGCATTTTCTTTTCCTGGCTTGACAGCTAGCATCCTCAAGCATTCATCAATGCACACTAAAAAGGACTGCGTTTTCTTCACTCCTTCTCTTTTTTTCTTCAATTCAGCGAGGTCAACATGTACGGTTTCAAATGGCAGACTTGAATGAGGTAAAAAAAAATTATGCTGTCTGTCTCCTGCTGATAGTTTACTTCGTTCAGTTCACATTTTTTACGTGAGCTAATGTAATTGCTAATATACTTCATACCAGGCCATGTAAATCTCATTTTGTAGCATGTTCGCCAGAAGCCGTCAAGCCCTCCTGACCGTTGACTGTCGTGATGCAGGTCGAGAACTTTTGTTCTCAGTGTATCTGGTACGTGAAATTTTCCGTCTATATACATAAGCTGTTCTGTGCATTGCCACATTTTAAGTGAGTTCGCGCTTTCCTCGTTTCCACAGTTACTAACAATGGGATGTCGAGAAAGTGCATCAGCGTCTTATGAATTGTGTCCGCTCCTCTGTGCCACCTCAAAATCAAACTTTTGTATTTCACTGATCTAGCGAGCAGTCCGCCCTTTCAGATGGCTATACCATTCAGCAAATGAGTAAGCGCCTGACGGTCAGTGAATTGTGTGAATTCCGCGCTTTCTGCTTACAATCGAAAATACCTAATAGCCAGCACAATAGCCAATGCCTCCTTTTCAGTTGTGCTGTAGCTTTGTTCCGATTTTGTGAAAGTACAAGAGTAATATCCAACCACTTGTCTTCCTCTTTCGCTGCCATTTGTGCTTCTTCGTTGGTACAGTACATGACCTGCCCCGTAGTTCGATGCATCCGTTGTAAGTTGAAATGGAACAGTGAAGTCCGGTATTGTGGGGATCGCGTCTGATAATAGGGCTAATATCAAATCTCTGTTCGCCTTCTGAAGTTTTTCAGTCCAAATAAAATCTGTGTTTTTACAGAGTATGTTTTTCAGCGGTTTAGCTCGTGCTTCAAAATCCTCTATGTAATCTTTAAACTGTACTGCGAGGCCAAGAATACTCTGCGTGTACATTGTCTGGCTTCTTTTTCTCTCGTACACGTTACACGGACTTCTCTTTCGGACTCTTTGTGAATCCGTCCAAAATGCCACCGATAAATGTAATTTTGTATTTAAGAAATAGCATTTTCTTAAAATTCACTTTAAGTTTGGCGTCACTTAATGTCACTATGACGTCGTGTACATACATATTACAGAATAATCCGAGAAATGACTTGAAAACACAATTCGTCATATTTTGGAACCATGCTGCACTGTTCTTCCGTCATAAAGGCAAACGATTATATTTGTACACATCAAATGGAGTGACCGGAAGGCTGTGTTCATTTTATATCCCTCTTCGAGCGCAATGTGCCAAAATTCTTTGCAAAGGTCTATATTGGAAAATATTTTGCAGCCTCCGGTTTCTTCAATTATCTCGTCAATCCTTGGCACTGGAAAAGGAAAAATGTCCGTTTGGCTATTCAAGATCCGGTAATCAGTACACCGTCGCAGAAATCCGTCTTCTTTCGGAGCCAGATTAATAGGCGAGGTGAACGTCGACACCGATGGCCGTATTATTCCAGTATCTAACATATCTTGGATCTGATCTATCAACGAAAGTTTCTTTTCGCATGACATACTATAAGGATTTTTCTGACAGGCGTCACATCTCTCAGCTTAAAGGGAACAGCAAATTTTATTGTGGCCGGCGGATAGTTGCCTAGACAGATGAGTTCAAGGAATTTTTCACTAACGTCTTTTTCGCACTTAACAAGGCCTTCAACGACATTGAAGGACGCACCCGTCTCTTGCGCCACAGTAACTTCATCATTCCAATAAAGGTTTAACTTCAGTCTCTCCATATCTGATCCCGAAAGTAAGAATTTATAGTCACATTCCTTCACGACAAGGGCGTCTATATTAGCCATCCGGCCTTGATAAGATACATTTGCTCTCGCCTATTCATGATATATTTGTCTCGTCGCATGAAAGCTCTGTACTTGCACCGGTCTTCCTCAAATTATTTTGTCACTTTTAACAAGAGCCTCATTTATTACAGGTACAGATGCACCACTATCAACCAATGTATAAGCATCTTCTCCATTGATATTGAGTTTAATATAGACAAGGCTAAGGGCGGTTAAAAAAAACAGTCTCAATTTTCGTTGTCAACTGGGACAGCTCACCCTATTTAATTGGTTTTTTGGTTGCGCTGCCCCTGAATGAAAGGCTACTGGTTCTGCGCCATTGCTGTTAGTAAAAATGAAGTTTACGACTCGATTTGTGCCGTGAGGATTTTCCAATACTCAAGACTTCGAGGAGCCCTTTCGAAAGTATGATCTGTCCGACGCACATTTTGTGGTGTAAAATCAGTGCAAATGTTCCTAAAACATCCCAACAGTTCTTCGATAGTTCCAGGCGACTTTGCTTGCGCCTGGCTCTGAAGTTCCTTGGGTAAGCCACGAACAATCAGTGGCACTAGTGCGGACTCCTGTAGTTCTGCCTTTTCCATGTTAAGAAGCCGTCTTTTTTGGTAAAAATATTCTAGGGGCTTTCCTGAGCGATATTTCCAAAGAAATATCTCGGTCCCACCTTTCAACCGGGTTTTCATCAAAGGCTAGGTATCCGCTTAGCCACGCGCGCTTTCAGAACAAGCCCGATTGAAAGCTTATATGCCGCATCCAATGAATGGTCTCTCCACCTACAGAGATCATACATCAGCGTTACATATTTCCTTAAAGTACTCTCTAATCCTGAACATCCATGTTTTGATACCGTTACCGATATGACGTGCGCTACACTTTTCAGCAACCGTCCCTCCATAAGACAGCCTTTTTCGCTGCGTGTGAAGGAGCTTAGCAATGAAATGCATGTCCCACTCCTCGAGCATCGCTTAATGCACACAATCAAGCTCTTACCTCCTTGGGAGTGGCAGGTGATACAATGTGACATATCCTTTATAAAAGTTACAAAGCACGCTCCTGAGGCCGAAATCAGAATGCATTTCCTAGAACTTCAGTACAAACACTCCTGCGCAGATTTCTACACAGACGCTTCGAAGTCAAATGCCGGGGTATCCTATGCAGCCGTCGGCCCATCCTTCTCGGAATCCGATGTACTACATCCGGAAACAAGCATCTTTACGGCCGAGGCCTACGCATTACTCTCTGCCGTGAAGCATATAAGAAGATCAAAACTTTCAAAAGCAGCGATCTATACAGACTCTCTAAGCGTCGTGAAGGCCTTAATATCACTCTACAAACATAAAAATCCCGTGTTCAATGAACTGTATTCGGTATTGTGTAAAGCGTACTCATCTAACCAGAATATCATAATATGCTGGGTCCCTGGCCTTAGGGGAATCGAAGGTAACGTTTTGGCAGACTAGATGGCTACGTCAATTACACTACCTGATGTTAATAATACTGCCTTGGTGCCTCTCACAGATCTGAAACCTTACATACGAAAGAAACTGCGAAACCACTGGCAACGCATGTGGGACGCAGAAATAAATAATACACTGCACGTTATTAAGCCACAGTTAGGTTTTTGGCCCTCCCCAACAAAATCTCGTCGAACAGATGTCCTATTCTGTCGCCTCAGAATAGGACACACATTTGGGACCCATCATTTTCTACTTACTGGAAGTGAACCTCCAACCTGTGGCAGATGCGGTGAGAGGCTGACCGTCCTCCATGTCCTCTTGGAGTGTCGGAAAGCTGAACCTGAAAGAAAGAAACATTTTCCGCCAGCATACCGTTATTACATCCCTCTGCACCCGGCTATGTTTCTTGGTCATGAACCGCTTTTTAACACCAAGGCAGTCCTCGACTTCTTAAAAGATGTAGTTCTACACGTTATAAGCCCATTAAATTCGTAGAGCATCCCCGCTCCAGAGGATGCCGCTGCGATAATTGTTTTGAATAGCACATGCCTCCAGGCCCTTGTGTTTCAAGGGCTCTAAGGAGGCAGTAGTGCTCTAGCATATCTTATATGACCTGATATATCTTTAGACATCATATCATTCTTTTTAAATGTGTCTTATTGTTCATAGTACACTTCATAAGTCATCGCCATAATCTTATTATACAGATTTTACGCACTTTAGCGCTATCATTTTTAAGGCCCCTCTAGAGCCACGTCACACCAACTTCATAGTACTCATGATTTCACTGCAAACTAATTAACAGGGATATGGCGCTCTTTGGCCATATCTGGCCCTTGCGCCACTAAACCCCACACATCATCATCATCATCATCATCATCAAAGGCTACCAAAAAGCTCGTTCTCCACTGCTTCCATGTGCCCGTCATATGTTCAGCGTAATGAATGTCATACCACTTCTTGAAAACTCCGCTGAGAAACTGGCGCATGTTCCTGATGCGATCGCAGGGTTCGTCCCAGGAGTTCACCTTACACGCTTGTTCGTAGAACTGGATTCAAGTCACTGGGCTTGAGCTGTCTCCACCAAAGAAGTCAGGCTTTACCATATGCTTGTTTTGTCGTTGTTGGGCTTGATTAACAGTCAGGAGATTTTCCATGATTTGTTGCTGTCGCTCGGCATGTTGCTGTCCCACACGAAGTATTTCTAGCAGGCACGGGCCCATGGAAGAGTCCGTCTTGCTCGGTGCAGCGCTTGCTGTCATCTGCACGAACGGCGTCATGATACGTTCTTGAAATTAAGAATGCTTCATTCTTGTCTTCACTGATGCTTCAACATGAGTCTCCTGCAGCGTCTTCCCAGCCCTTTGGGCGACGTACTCACGAAGCTTGGGAGTCGTGATCCTTTCGGGTAATCCATACTTCACGTCTTTATCCACTTCACACGGTGAAAAATACGAGTGATTGTGCGCGTTTGTGGCTATATCCACATAATAGAGGCTTCTATCCTGTCATAGACTGCGCCAATTTAACATTCCGCGACAAGCCTGCACATAACCAAAGTACGATCTCTTTATTCTTGTTATTCTTCTTCCTCCTCCCGTTCCCACCAGATCTGTCCTTTGTCATCTCGGCCCACTACAAGTAAGTACAAGTAATTTCCCCTATGTTTTCTCGGTGTCCTTATTTGTTGGCTTCTCCTGATATTAATAATAAAAATCGAGCCCCATGCTTAGCCCCCTTCTTCTCGTTCTTAAAGTCTGGGGTTTTACGTGCCAAAGCCATGATTTGATTATGAGGCACGCCGTAGTGGTGGACATTGGAATAATTTTGACCACCAGGTGAAATTTAACGCATCATCGATATACGGAGCATGGGCGTCATTGCACTTCTTTCCGAGGAAAATGCCGCTGCCGCGATCTGGGTTTGATCCTGCGACCTCGTGCTTAGCAGCGCAACACTATAGACACTAAGCCACTACGGCGGGTGAAAATGTCCGATTCTTTAGTGCAAGGGTGAAATGAGTCTTTTTGTATTTTTGTTTACCTGCGGCTAAATACAGGCAGCATTTTATTTGCTAAGCGTTCTTTGCCATTGATTAGCCGTATTCTGTATAATAAACCCGGCAGCACTCACAAAAATTACCTTTTAAGAACAGTGCTAGCGTAACAGCCTTATCTATTAATAAGGGCTTTCTTACCATTAAAATACAAGAGTGTAATCCAGCTTCGCTTTCCTGCAGGGTAAAGCACACTAATTTGACCATAGATTGCGTTTGTATTTATGCATGCTATCGTAAAACAGCTGTTCCAGTGTTAATGCTTGAATAGGGCATTTCCGCCGTTGATTAGGGCGCCTACCGCAGTAAGTGACGGGTGAGCATTGATGTGTTCGTAGCACGAACTGGGCCATGAAGTATTTTATTCACCATTGGCTACTTACTGCACAAATTTCTGTTCGATGGAATATGCTGTGCAATTCAGTGAGCGTGAGTGCTTATTGAGGAATGGCTCAAAGAGGTACACAGCGTTTAGTCTGTCCTTTATGAGCATTTTCTGCACGGAAAGTATGAGCGCTTGCTCTTTCTGTACCGTTCATGGCTGTTTGGAAGCACAAGCACACGCAATGAAGAACAGCGAGATGCAACCAGCGCTGTTCTTCGTTGTGTCTATGTGCTCTTCCACACAACCAATAATCCGTCCCAACTGGCCCGATTATCCTCTCTCCTCCTACAATGTCCGCAAACCGAGCCGGACCGAAGCTGTCGTAAAATTGACATTCAGGTTACGCTGGCTCGTTTGTCACTGCCATATTACGCTGTCAACAATGTGTTGGTTGAAAATGGAAAAAACAAATACTGCCAAGTATGAAAGGCCATGGTGCCTAATGTTTGCACGTAAAATGCGGAGAGATTTGTTGTTTCACGCTCGTAGAACACTGAAACAGCGTAATCGCTAAGCGAGACTTTGAGACTAAGTAAATGCATACCGACGGTGGTCTCAAGACACTTGCACTTGAAATGTGAGACTACACGACCCCGTGGCTTAGCCGCTGCGGTGTTGCGCTGTTAACCATGAGGTCACGATGTCGGGAAACGTTCGCCATCAAACGCTCATTTCTGCCTCCGCAAGCCATTTTGTTGGTAGGCTCTTTGCTGCTTACCTAGGACCAAGCGCTCAGTTTCAGCCGCCTCTCGAGGTCTGGTACCTGGAGGCAGATCCGGCTGCTAAGATATCTGCTTCTACTGGGTTCTTCAAGGAAGACCTTCCCGAGAAGGCTCGCTCAGGACTTCCTCTATCATTTGAGGTAGTGCCTCTTCTAACAGAGGCTCTTTTGCGTGCTACTCGTCCCAGAATTACCGCTAAGCCACCTGGGCGTCCGCCAGGCCAGCCAGTCGCTAAACTGTAAGATAAGGTTATACCGCACCATGTGGAGCAAGTTTCGAGGTCAGTACCTAAGGTCTGCGTTCGGCATAAGGTTTGCAAAGTCGAGGCGCTGTCACTTGTCAGAATACCTTGGAGTAGAGCAGCTTCCCCCATCTGCAAAGAAGTAGTTCAGGAATTCGCAGATGCGCTTCAGTTTGAAACCTCCAGTTCCTGTCGTCCTAAGGTATCAAGCAACGTCGAATCGCTGTGTATTGGCGACTTCAAGTTGCTCATTCCAGATAAATAGGGCTGTTTTGTTGTATGCCACTCTCGCCAATTTTACCTTTATACGGATTGCGCACTCAAGAAAATCTTCAAAGTAGCCAATGGGCTCTACCCTGCTAAGACTAAGAAGTTCGCCGTAGGATGAGGAAACCGGTTTAGAAAAGTTGTCTAGTATTTGCCCGCTAAAACTCACAAGATAGGCAACACCTTCAGAGTCATTGTCTCACAAAGGGCACATGGCTGAAGGGCCTCGGGTCTTACCTTCTACAAGGACTGAGGCAGCTGCGGATCAAATGCCCTTCCTTAGTGCGCAAATCCAAAGAGGCAGTAATGTTTCTGAAGGGGTCAACCATCAAAAGAGTACAGGCATTCTATGTGGACATCAAGAATTTATATTATTATTTTTTCTTCATCATTTTGCATGAAGGAATTCAGGTTAAAGGCCTGGTCTGGTTCCAAAACGCAGTTGCCGTCAGCGTCTGCAGTTTCCTGCATCTGCTGCCGGTCCTCCTCGAATACACCGTTGTCTTACATAATGAAGAGTGTGGTTCATGTGCAAAAATAAAATTGTATACGCATAGGCTCTCGTAGTGTGCCCATGAGTGATTAACTGTAGGTGCATTACGATGGTCTCCTCCATGATTTCCGCAGCACAGCACGTCCTGTGAAAGTGTTGCCTTATGTTGACGATTTTTGGTGGTCTTTTCTGCTCACCCAAGTGAAGCCACAGCTCTGTTTCACCAAGTTTTCTTTTTCAAATTCAAGAGCGATTTCGAGGGTTCGCGTTTACAATTATTTGCCTGAAAAAGGCCGCATCCGCTTCCTTGATCTTGCACTGCACCTCGAGAAGATGTACACATGTTGGATGCATGGCTCAGCTCACGTTCCGAGAAGCACCTTCACCCTTACACATGCAAACGTTCAAAATTTGTGATGCGCTCCTTAGCCTTAGGGGCTAAGGAGCGCATCACCAATTAGGGAGCTTAGGGATGTTTAGCAGCTTCGCCGACCAAGTCTATTGGCTTAGGCAAGTGACTATCAAGTGAAGCTGCTGTCATCCTTTATGGAAGCTTTACTGCAAGAGGTTCGTTGCCATAAGAAATCACACGAAGTGGTAGAGAACATAACCAAGACTTGCGATCGCTTATATATATTGTGTGCCTCAGTGCACCAAGAAATCCACGGGCTCAGCTGGTGTTATGGTGGTGTTTACCGCACCTAACAAGTTAGGTAGGAAAGATTCCTGGACTGTTTAATAAGCGACATGCCTCCAAGCCTGTTGATTGCATAACAGATGTAGTTTATACCATTTCCACTTCATGCTGCTGCACTTACTTAGGGCAAACGAGACGCTGTCTTAATGAACGTTTGCGCGAACCTGCCCGCAGTGTGAAGATTACGACTGGTAGTAATATGGCTGTTCATCGTGGAAAGTGGGGCTTTCACCCCTCCTAGAAGAGACACGTGTGTTGAGAAAGTACAGCGAAGACCAGGGAAATCTTTGAGGCCTTTTCAATGTGTCAGTTAGGAGCCAATTCCGTAAGCGCCTATTTTATAGCTCCTTCTGATAAGGAACTTCAGCTGCTTAGAAATTAATCGTTGGGATTGTGTCACTATATTGTGTTTCACATTTCTATTGCTTTATGTTTGTGACGCATGCGCAGCAAGAGCTCATTGATGATGGCTCGTCTGCTCTTTCTTCCGTTTTCTTGTTCATCCAATTGCGAAGAGTGCATACTTCGCAGGCTTCAATACACATGTTGTTGGCAGTCAGCGCTGGTCCCGTGATCACCCTTGCCCATGTTTTTTTTTTGCTGTTTAATATGAATGAACAGGTATTTATACAGTACCAGTGGCACCCACGACGATAATGGAAGAGAGAATAGTCTAGATGAATTCGAAATCCCACAGGTAACGCCGGAAGAGGTACAGAAAGTCTTGTGAGCAATGCAAAGGAAGAAGGCAGCTGGGGAGGATCAAGTAACAGCAGATTTATTGAAGTATGGTGGGCAGATTGTCCTAGAGAAACTGGCCGCCCTGTATACGCAATGCCTCATGACCTCGAGCGTACCGAAATCTTGGAAGAACGCTAACACAATTGTAATCCATAAGAAAGGGGACGCCAAAGACTTGAAAAATTATATACCGACCAGCTTACTGTGAGTTCCCTAAAAATTATTTACTAAGGTAATCGCAAATAGAATCAGGAACACCTTAGACATCTGCCAAGCAAAGGACCAGGCAGGATTCCGTAAAGGCTACTCAACAATAGACCATATTCACACTATCAATCATGTGATAGAAAAATGTGCGGAATATAACCAACCTTTATATATAGCTTTCGTTGATTACGAGAAAGCGTTTGATTCAGTCGAAACCTCAGCAGTCATGGAGGCATTGCGGAATCAAGGTGTAGACGAGCCGCATGTAAAAATACTGAAAGATATCTATAGCGGCTCCACAGCCACCGTAGTCCTCCATAAAGAAAGCAACAAAATCCCAATAAAGAAAGGCGTTAGGCAGGGAGGTACGACCTCTCCAATGCTATCCACAGCGTGTTTGCAGGAGGCATTCAGAGACCTAGATTGGGAAGAATTGGGGATAAAAGTTCATGGAGTATACCTTAGTAATTTGCGATTCGCTGATAATATTGCTTTGCTTAGTAACTCAGGGGACCAGTTGCAATGCATCATCACTGACCTGGAGAGGCAAAGCAGAAGAGTGGGTCTAAAAATTTATCTGCAGAAAACTAAAGTAATGTTTAACAGTCTCGGAAGAGAACAGCAATTTACAATAGGTAGCGAGGCACTGGATGTGGCCGGGGAATACATCTACTTAGGGCAGGTAGTGATGGCGGATCCGGATCATGAGACGGAAATAATCAGAATAAGAATGGGCTACGGTGTGTTTGGCAGGCATTCTCAGGTCATGAACAGCAGGTTGCCATTATCCCTCAAGAGAAAAGTCTACAATAGCTGTGTGTTACCAGTACTCACCTACGGGGCAGAAACCTGGAGGCTTACGAAAAGGGTTCTACTTAAGTTGAGGACGACGCAACGAGCTGTGGAAAGAAGAATGATGGGTGTAACGTTAAGGGATAAGAAAAGAGCAGATTGGGTGAGGGAACAAACGCGAGTTAAGGACATCTTAGTTGAAATCAAGAAAAAGAAATGGGCATGGGCAGGACATGTAATGAGGAGGGAGGATAACCGATGGTCATTAAGGGTTGCTGAATCGATTCCAAGGGAAAGGAAGCGTAGCAGGGGGCGGCAGAAAGTTAGGTGGGCGGATGAGATTAAGAAGTTTGCAGCGACGATGTGGCCTCAATTACTACATGACCGGGGTTGTTGGAGAAGTATGGAGTATATGTTGGAGAAGTAAGTTTGCCCTGCAGTCGGCGTAACCCGGCTGATGATCATGATGATGAATGAATTACTATGGCAGTGAGACAACCAATGCATGACGACTGTATGACTACGACGGCTTCAGTATCGATGACGAAGCTGGAACGACTGCAATGCACCGACCACGATCACATTCTTAGTCGTCAAAGTGATTAGACACATTGAACCACTGAATCGGAGTGCAAAGCATGTTGACGAGGCGTGACGAGCGTGACATATCACGACGCTAGGATGACGATAATGGAAATACCACGACGGCATCACTACAAGGGGCCCATACCTGGTGGCCCAAGCAGGTAGAAAGCTTGGGCCACTGGTTCGCTTGATACGATAGATAGATAGATAGATAGATAGATAGATAGATAGATAGATAGATAGATAGATAGATAGATAGATAGATAGATAGATAGATAGATAGATAGATAGATAGATAGATAGATAGATAGATAGATAGATAGATAGATAGATAGATAGATAGATAGATAGATAGATAGATAGCCTCAAAACAGCTGAAGTAGGCAGAGACTGCTACTGGTCATAAAAAAAACATTTACAGAGCACAAGTGCCATATTTTCAGGAACTTGAGCGACAGCTTAATCGTTATTGGAAGGTAATGAAAGGAACGTCATTTACCTGGAAACATGATGATGTTATGCCATGATTGGCATTGCAGTTATGCCGCTGGTCAAATTTACTATTTTCCTACATTTTCACATGTACTCATTCATATATTCTTGATATAATTGTTAGTGATATGGCTGGTTCATGTTCTATCATGTAACATCCTAGCACGGAAACAAAAGGCGAGACAGAAGGAAAACGATATACATAAGCGCTTCTGTATGTTGTTGCCTTGCTGGGTTGTTTTTATTTGCGCTCCACGAAGTGACATATGCGAGCAGATGGCTCTTCAATTCTACTGCCTAAAATCATTGGCACTCGTCGTGCTAGAGTATAGACGCGGACATTGCCGCGATTCCAGCGCGTGGATAACGTCAGAATTTCTGATCGTCTGACACAGGAGTTCCACCCCACATGTGGATGGGCTCCTTTCACAGGCAGTCGGACCCTGCGCATTTATTACTTCCTCGCGTCATATATCCCGCTGCGGACAGCTACGTGTCAGAGAGCTTATGGGCAAGAGCACCTGAAAGCCGTCACGACGCAGGCTTTCAGCATAGCTCTGCAGTGCGACCGTATCGGCAAGCTATATTAGAACTTGTATAGAGACCCGAAATGTGCATTCGCTTCCCCTATTAACCCTTTTCTCGCTTCTGACGACCGTCCGCGACTCCTGCTGACAGAATGCCACCAACGGAACGATGAGACGTGACTCTTCCAAAAGCGAGGGACTTCAGAAATGCGCAAAGAGAAGCAAAATTTCTTTCCTTGACAACTACCAGGATGCTCTCTTAGGAACGTTATATATAATAGATGGGTCTGACGCCTGTCACCGAGTCCCTAGAATGCCAAAGATGAGCCAGGGCATGTCGTCTGTATGGCCCCTAAAAGCAAAAAGACAAAGTGTGTGCTCCTCAAGGTCGCAGTATCTTTGTGCAGCTGTAAAGAGATGAATATAGCTTTTTCTTTAGTCATGAAAATAGTTTCTCAGTAATTTTGGTCAACTTGCCAACTCTCCCTAATTCGTAGGAATGCTCTGAAAGAATGGGGCATTTGACAAAACACACTGGTTAAGGTGGTAGATAGCCGGAAATCAAACTTGCTAATGTTTGTGTTAATATTAAAGTTGCTTTAGGCGCACCAAGGCGCAGTTCTACTGCGTCGGAAAGGGACACATTATGCGCTACGATGTTTGCATACTTTACCATCGTTTCTGAAATATCGATATTTTTATCGATTAGAGCGTGTGTGATAATTTCTTGCGAACCCTCAGAGGTCCGCATTTAGGTATGTAGTATGGTCAAATCTTGATGTGATAAATGGCTGTCGGTTAGTAATTTAAGTCGTTCCTTTCTAGAATTGCCAACACCCTTTTATGGATGTCATTAAACTCGTCTGTCACTAACGAACAAATTCTACTGTTAAGTTTCAATAGCTGATAACTACTTATGTCGAATACGCTGCAGGTGTATGACAGGATAGACGGAACTGTGAAGCCTTTAGTGAAATGGCGTCGCGGCTCGCTAAAAGTTATTTATTTGCGATGAATGTTTTTGTATTCGCCCCCTTAGAAGGCGGCAAATAAACCTTTTGTCACTTGCTTCACCCTATCCCCGCGGCGTCCCGAGGCATTTTCGATTACTTTGCCGAGATAGCGGCAGTAATCCGCAAGAAAAAGTTCATTTTGCTTGAAATTGCAATAGTGGCAATGCTTATAGATTAACGAGAAATAGATTCATCAATTAATTCAAGGTGCTAAATGAGCCGAATTAAAACTGTTGCTATGGGATTCATCATAGCGGAAGGCTACAAATTCATTTGGACCAGCTCCTTTTTCTTGAGCACGCACCTGAACCATACGAACGCTTTTTGATGCTGCAATTTATATCGATCAATGTTTGGCTGCTGCGGCCTGGGGTCACAGCCGGGGCCTTGTGCGCAGCCGCATACAACCATAGCGGCCGCACCCTTGCGGCGGATAGAAAATGGCTTCATTGTGCAACACTAAATATCCATAAACGTCACAACGTGCGCAAAAGAATATGTTCTAAAAAAGTTTATTAATCGCCATATGCGGAACTCCGCAAACTTGTTTCCTAAGTTACCAAAATTACAGAAAGAATGCATACAACGTTATAGCCACTTCTGAAGAAACGCGAGTGGTTTAATCCTTGAGCACAAGAGCACTGCTGTGGAAATTGATCGCGCGTTATAACGGCGACATTCTCTTAAAAGTTTTATGGCCCTTAATTAATTTTTTCTCCCTGGCCTAACCGACGGGGTGAGTAGGTATTTAATAAGGGTGATTGATGGTGCTTTTCGCGAGAACAGTGTTCCAAGCATAGACTGTTGAGCGACAAAAAAAAAAAGATTTCCTTCAAGAAACATAAATTAACTAAACACAGACAGCCTTTCTTCTATTATTAGGCACCTAATCCAACCTATCTTTCTACGTACTTTGCAAATTTGTTGTTTTACAGCAGGCAGTTCCTTGTTTCTTATTCTTCCCTGCAATGCGCTGCCAGTCATCCTTGAAAACCACGCCAAAAGTTTTACGAATGCGACCGCCTTTGTTCATGATCGGATAACCAAAATGTCAGTGATTTTCGCCGTGAGTTGATGTGTGATATCGCTGATTGTTTGGTTTTTCCGCAATGCAGGAAAATGGCCGTTCACATTCACCACATAGGCGAACGAAAAAAAAAAAGACATACATTTTTCAAGCCATATATTGCGGCAGAAAGTTTTTTGGTAAAACAGAAGATTAGAGGGCAAAATGGACGCATAATACAAACTTTCTTGCGCTCTGTGGACGGTGTAGTACTAGAAAATTCGATGCCCGCGTTAGAACCGCTGTGAAAAATGCTGGTCGGAAACTTTTCCGAGAAGCTATAGGAGAGCTTCATACGCTGCCAACTGTCACCACGCGGCGGCGCCCCCTGTTTTAAGGGGGAGCGGGTGCACATGGCAAGCCGTGCAGCACCTGGTCATTGTGTTGGCACGGCGTGTTTGTTACGGTTTTACGCCCTCTACGTAACTTTTTCGGAGTGCCATGTTCCAATGGCAATCGTGAGCTTGACGGACAAATCCAAATAGCTGTGTGTCGCACTGCCGTTCCAACTGGAGAGTGGCGTTTAGGGAGTCATCTTTCGGTTTCCCCAGGGAATCTGAGTGGCTCGAGAAAGGGAAATTGGCTATACCGCGTGCAGGAAAACGCAAGCGTCTTTTTTTCGAATCATCGTGCCCAAGTTCTGCGGAAGAGAGGTAAAACACTGCTTGCAATGTAGGCAACTGTAAAATAAGCAACAGGGGCAACTTAATTGTGAAGGTCGCTTATGTGTGCAGAGGATAGGCATTGCACAATAAATCGCTGCTTTCTCGCCTTTTAATCTCAGTGCGCTTGAGAAACCCATCACCCTCGGCATCGTCTTGCATGTTGAAGCACTGAACAAGCCACTCCTAGGGCTCATATTCTATCTCAATGACTTCGCAGTCTTCTCAGAGTTAATAGAAAATGGCTTCATTGTGCAACACTAAATATCCATAAACATCACAACGTGCGCACAAGAATCCACAAGAATTGTTTTATTGCTAGGGGCACACTGGATGTGGAGCGCAGGAGAAGGTTTCATGGGGATCATAAATGCGCCATGCGCTGCCACTTAAGCAGCAAGAACGTCGGATGCAACATATAGATTGGTTACAAGAACGTCCGATGTTCCCGTAAAATTATGCAGCTCTCAAATGGTCTGATTTGTGTAAAGCAATCGCCTGTTTCATAATTTTCTCCTTGTAGAGAGCTTGATAGCGTAGCGAGGCATAATGCACTATGCAGCACATTTCGTTCGCGAGTGACCCTAGCTTTTAAGGAAAGATCGTAGATTTCAGCTACCTTTTTAAATACGATGATTATTAGCATTTACAGCTTTCGGCTTTGCTGTCTTCCTATAAGGTTCCTATTATTCGCCGTGCAAGTTGCGCCGTTGGTTGGTCTTGCGCTTGCTATCTATCGCCACGTTTAGTTGTGGTATTAAATGAGACTATCGGTAATGGAGTACTTTACACAGAAAATGACTTCATTTAAAAAGGAAAGCGACTTGGTCTCCTTAGAGAGGGCAGCAGTGTAGGGGACACACAGTTCAAACAAAAAAGATACTTGTGATAGAAAGCCTCCCTAATCATCACGGCTCTACAGACGCCGTAAGAGCACCGCGTGTTATTCTGAATAATACAGAATCTTTCATGTGTAGCCAAGGCACAGTACATGTGACATTCTGCCGCCCGCCTCTGTAAAGATAGGACCACCGAAACGGAGAATTGAATCCGCGACCTACAGCTACACAGGAGAGTGTCGTGGCCATGTGCTGACTAGATCATTGTATCAGACTATTGAGGACTAGCGTCTAAAGACTGTCAACGTAATAATGTTATTTTTTACACTTTTGGAGGAACATCCTGCTAGCATTTGTTTGTAGGGAAGTGCATACCAACGGGAATATCTAATTGAAATTAATTTGAAACGCACACCCTAACCTCAAGCCTTAGGATAGGTGATATTTTGTTCTGGGAAACCTGAATATTATTTCGTAAGTTGCCATAAGCTATGCCACTGATTATTTAAAGACAGCTTTGTTTTTCGCTGACTAACCCTCGCTAAATGACGTATGCTGAGTTGAAAACTTCGGTTCAACGTCAAATACGGTATTCACACGTGTTCACGCCGTGGTTTTGCCTTCTAAGACCATGACCAAACTCTCCGAAATTTAAGATTTTTGT